>NC_133666.1:675566454-675571454 GCF_037893015.1 Macrotis lagotis
CAGACAGCCCCAAATTTTCCCTGATTGTTGCACTGATGGAATGAACGAATCCATCAAGGTTGATCATCGACCCCGTTTTGTTGTTACAACCTAAATACTTCTTAAATCTCACGACCAGTTCCAGCCCAGCTTTCTAGCCCTAGCATATATGACTTTCACAATCTCTATGGTCCACCCATTGTCAGTCCTTATATGTGACATTCTATGGCTTTGTCCAGGCTGTGCTCCTTTACTCTTTTTCCTCCTAATCTCTCCCCCCTTCAAATCCCTAGTTTCCTTCTAAATTCAGCTCATATTCCACTCTTTTGATCCTTCCAAGTGGCCCGCCCCCCACAAAAAAACCCTTCTTTTCATACATGTGTATATATATATATATTATATTTTATTATTTATTATATATATTTTATATATTATATTATATATTATATATTATATATTGTATTTATATTATATATTATATTATATATTATAATTATATTTATATTATATAATATTATAATATTCTATAATATAAATATATTATATAATATTATATAATATAAATATATTATATAATTATATAATATTATATAATATAAATATAATAAATATAGAAATAAAATACAAAAATGAAACAAGCCCTTGAAGGGGACGTTACTATGTTACTATGTCCAAGTCGTCCCCTTCAAGGGCTTGTTTCAGTTTTGTATTTTGTATTTTATTCCCAATATTGGCATATAGTAGGCAAATAATAAATATGTAATCATTGATTTCATTTCCTACCAGCTTTCACTCCTTGGACTGGATTATATCATACCCCCAGGAAAACTCATTTGAAAACTAATCATCTTTTGAAATTATGTCAGTTTGGGTACTTATGCCATTGTCAGTATTCTTAGAATTTCTGCCCCTTTTATTGGAGGACTAGGGAGTAGAATAAAGAACTCCTCCCAAAGAGTCCATCTAAAGAGAGCTCCTTGGGGCAGCTAGGTGGCGTAGTGGATAAAGCACCGGCCTTGGAGTCAGGAGGACCTGGGTTCAAATCCGGTCTCAGACACTTAATAATGACCTAGCTGTGTGGCCTTGGGCAAGCCACTTAACCCCATTTGCCTTGCAAAAAAAAAATAAAAAATAAATAAAAAAATAAAGAGAGCTCCTAGACCAGTCATCTCATTATGTCCCACTCCTTGGAAAGCCACTGTGTTTTCTTCTTCTAGTACCTTCTTCCCTAGTCTTCCCCACCATCCTTCAGCTTCTTTTCCCATTATCATTCGTCATTAGATTATGAGCACTTTGAGGGTAAAAATTGTCTTACTTTTTCATATTTGTAGGGCTTAGCAGAGAGGCTAGCAAACAGCAGCCATTTAATGTTTATTGACTGACCTGATCTTCTGATTTCTTCTTTTAGGGAGAATGAATGATTAGACAACCATCAGTGTCTAGGACAGGGAGTGTGTGTGTGTGTGTGTGTGTGTGTGTGTGTGTTTGAATATATAATATATGGATATGGCTATGCCCCAATCAACAAGTCAACAAAGATTATTCCAGATGCTGTGCTGTGTTAAGTATACAAAGAAAAACAAAATATATAATTAATCAATCAGGCTAAATATACAAAGAAAACTGAAAGAACCTCTGCCCTCAAAGAGAACAACATATATGTGTGTGTATGAATGTATGTATATACATACATCCATATATAGTGTAGATAGTTATAAGGTTAAGGAGGTAGGTGGTTAAGAGATAGAGAGAGAGAGAGAGAGAGAGAGAGAGAGGAGGAGGGAGGGGAGAGAGAGAGAGACAGGCAAAAAGATAGATGGAGATATAGAGAAAGGCAGAGAGATAGACAGATGGGTAAATGGGTGGATGGATAGATAGATGGAAAGACAGGCAGGTAGATAGCTATATGGTGGAGGAAGGGAGGGAGAGATAGGTAATTAGATGGAGAGATAGAGAAAGGCAGAGAGATAGTCATATGGGTAGACAGAGAAATAGATACATAAATACATAGAAAGATAAATAGATAGGTAGGTAGATAAGTAGGTAGATAGATGCACAAACAGAATAAATAAAATGGATACCCTATAACTTAGGGAGGGAGGATACTAGCAATTGAGGGAAATCAAGAAAGGCTTTGAACAGAAATTGGTCCTTTAGCAAACATTCAAAATAGTCAGATATACTGAGAGCCATAGTGAGAAGTGAATGCATTTCAGTCAGTGTCAGAAAAAAATTTAGATGCTGGAGGGCTGAGAGCAGGAAAGATGTTTTCCCTCTCTGAGCCTCAGTTTGCTCATCTATAGAACCTACCTCCTAGGGTTGTTGTGAGGATCTGCACAGCACAATATTTAAGGGAGAACTTAGGTACAGTACTTTGCCAATCTCAAAGCACTATATAAATACTGGCTGTAATTATCAAAGCTATTTTCCTATCTTGTGTGTATAAGTGGGAAGCCAAGCAGAAGTTTTGGAGCAGGAGAATGACAATGAACACTGTTCTCTGATTCCAGTATTTCAGAACCTGAAAGCACCTTGAAAGCAATGAAAGTGACATTTTGCAGGAGTGGGGCACAAAGTTTGAGGTCCACCATGGAGGCTGAGCCGTTGGGATGCTTCATTTTAAGCGTTTCACTGGGTGGTTGACCCACCTGCTTTTTCTGCTCCTTGACTGACTTTGCCTTTCTCTTCATCCTTAATACTTATCACTGATTCTGGCCTGTAAGGAGGGATTAATAAATGCTTGCTGACTGATAGGGTCACTGGGAAATTGCTGGAGTCCCCTCAGCTGGGTGGGGACAACACCTCTGCCTGCTCTTAACAGTAATTTTGGCTTCTGAATTTTGAACTGAGATTGAGGATGACTTCATCTCCAGTTCTTCTCAAAACTTGGCAAAATGTCCACTCCCTCCCTGGAACAAGGGAAAAGAGAAAAAGGCCATGGAGCTTCAAGTGGCTCTGTGTGTGTGTGTGTGTGTGTGTGTGTGTGTGTGTGTGTGTGTGTGTGTGTGTGTAGGTGGGTGGGTGGGTGTGTGGGGGGTATCTCTGTCTCTCTCTCTCTCTGTCTGTCTCTCTCTCTCTCTGTCTCTTTCTCCCTCCTCCCCTCTCCATCCCCTTTCTTTTTCTTCTCCTTCTCCTTCTTCTTCTTCTTCTTATCCTTCTCTTTTCCTCCTTTCCTCCTTCTCCTTCTCCTCCTCCTCCTTCTTCTTGTTCTTCTCTCTCTCTCTCTCTCCTCTCTCTCTCTCTCTCTCTCTCTCTCTCTCTCTCTCTCTCTCTCCCCCGCAACCCCCATCTCTCTCCATTTTTGTTGAGTGTAAGTGAATCTGAAAATCCAGGATTAAAGTTCCCTCTGGACTCTAGACAAACTTCAAAATTGATTGGAATACTACTGGCAAGAATTCAATGTCACTGAACCCAAACCATTAAATATCGATGCTGACGTACTCCATCTCGCCAAGCCCATTGAGTGCTCCCTCCTCAACTTCCCATCATTCTCTTCTCAGCCAGTCGCAACCTGAGAAAGGCCCTGAGTTTGGCCCAGTTTCAGATGAAAAAAGACAAGCTTCCACCAAAAGTTTGGAATACGTCCTGGGTTTTACATGATGGATTGGATTCTCCCTCTAGAACTATCCAGGAAAAGAAGGGCACAGAGAGTGGAACAAAACTCTCCCTGGTGTGAATAGGACTCCAAGTAGGCCTGGCTCAAACTTTAAAGTTTAGGTTTCAGATTGTAGAGGGAGGAGGTTGGGAGGAGGGAAAGGGGAGGGGAAATTTGTGCTTTTATTCTTTAAGGAGGTTTGGACTGCCATCCTATAAATCCAACCAATTAATCATGATCATCTAAGGAGGCATAACATAGCATGCTGGTTAGGGAGATAGCCTTGGAGTCAGAAAGTCTTGGATTCAAGTCCTAAATCTGACACATACTGGCTTAAGTTCTCAGGGCAAGTCATGACCTCTCATGCAGCAAACAATTCTCTAAGACTATAAGTGACAGAGTTGACAATCTACATCAGTGAAGGGCATTTACATACTAGGAGTTCCCTCTAGCGATGAAATAAAAAAGGGCTAGATCAAGGTGGAAACATTACAAAAAAAGCAATGAATGTGGAACAGGGAACGAAGGCTAGATCTGGAGTCAGTAAAATCAGAATTTCTATCTCATCTCATACACATTGGGATCCTAGCCTTACTCTCCTCACTGTATTAGGATCTCTCAAACTCATTTTTTTGAGGGGACTTGACTAAGTTTTGGATTGGATCAATAAAGATGTTGCATGGTGACTTTGCCACCACATTCATCCTCTACAAGTCAATATTAATTACATGGTACACTATGCCTACTTCCACCATGGAGCTTTCCAATAAAATTTTGATCATAAGACTATGATTATGCTCCATCCAAGGTCATTGAGTTTTGGCAATCACAATTACAAGTCATCACCAGGGGACCACTGGTGTTAAAAATCAATAAATCATTCTCTAAGAATATAAGTTTAGCCTGAGTAAGTCTCATTCTACATTGGTAGAAGGAATTGCTATACTAATCATTTCTTCTATCTATAAAATCAGAAATCTAAGAACAAAAATAATTAAAATCAACAAAAAGCCCAACATTTATTAAGAGCCAACTATGAACCAGACACTGAGATAAACAGGCCCTGCCCTCAAGGAGCTTGCATTCTACATGAGGGAAAAGAAACATCATTTTCACAGATATATAATTGCCAAAGATGCTTGTGTGTGTGTTTGTGTGTGTGTGTGTGTGTGTGTATGTGTGTGTGTGTGTGTGTGTGTGTGTGTGTGTGTATACACAAAATAAAAAAGGGTGATGGGGGAAGTACTAACAATTGGGTCAATCAATAAGGACTTCTTAAAAAATGTATCATATGAACTGAGCCTTGAAGGAAGCAGAGGGTTCCAAAAGATTGAGTTGATGAAGGAGATCATTCTAGACATAGAGGAAAGACTATGAAAATATTTTCATCAGAGAGATGAAAATAAGAAATAGTGTATGAAGCAAG
>NC_133666.1:675578954-675713311 GCF_037893015.1 Macrotis lagotis
GAGTCCTTTCTTGTGGCAGAGCCCCTCTTTGAGCAAGGAATCACAAGTATATGATCTCCAAAAAGCATTCTTGGAGTGAGAGGGGAGAAATAGGGCCAAAACTCACTTTGTGGAAAGATTTTATCCCCCTTTGGGTCAACTTCAAGGAACAATTGAAGCTGGTGTTGGTTGGCTTTTCATCTCCAAACAGAAAAAAAAATCTCAAATTTTTCTTATGGGTGGACTTTTAGAATTATTGGGCTAACTATTATGAAATCAAAAAGCTCAGCAGGATCATGTACAGTGAATTTTTCTAAATTGTCTGGTGCCACTTATGCTAAGACAATGGAATACATTCTGCCATATTGACTTTGGCAAAGTTGTCTTGCAACTGGTTTTCTGGGATCTGGGATTCAATGACAAAAGACCAGTTGCAAATAAATCAAAGATTATTAGCCCACTTTGTTTAACAGACCCTTTGACAGTCTGATGAAGTTTATGGACCCCTTTGCAGAATCATAATTTTGAATAACTGAAGAAAATACTAAATTTGATTCAGAGATTAGTGAAAACAAAGATACATTGTTCCTCACTCAAAGTTCAAGAATCCCCTGAAATCTATCCATGCACCCCTTGGATGAGAATTAAGAACTCACAATTTAGAAAGAAAAAAGAAAAGGAGGAGAATCCTTGTGACTTCATTAGGGAAGGAGGAGGGTAGGAAAAAGGAAACCTAGGAGGACTGAGAATTAAAAGCCTCAAACAATCCATTTTCTTAAACTACTATCCAGAGGCTTCCATTTGAGTGGTTCCCAGCTCTGGTGTGAAGTGTGGGAGGTAAAAGCAATGTGTGTCTCCCCTTCCCTAATCATTACAAGGAAGTCAATAAACCACAGTGCTTGTAATATGAGGTAGGGATGGCTACTCCCAATTGAACTGAGGTTAGGATGCCCTTGAGAAGATTGGAATCTCTTGTTTATAAGAGAGGAGGGAAGCAAAAGGAATTAGCCAGATAAGCCAGGCCTACCACCACAATTAACTAGAGCTATTGCCAAGAAGGGAGTGTGTGTGTGTGTGTGTGTGTGTGTGTGTGTGTATTGGGGGGGGAGAAGGTGGGTTAAGGATCCTGAACTGCCCCGTTGGTTTCCTGCATCCATCAAATGAAATTTGCAATCACTAAATTCCTAGTTCCTTTTAGCCTGAGTACCTTGGTAAAAATGGTAGAGAGGACTGAACTTTCTCTTTGAACATGGAGTCATGTGAAATGAGTTCAAATCCAGAGTCTGCTATATATACTACCTGTGTGACTTTCAGTAAGATATGTCATTCTCCTCTATAAAGAAAAGGAAATGTCAAACCCCTCCAGTATCCCCGCCAAAAAAACTCTAAATGGGATCATGAAGGGTTGGAAATTACTGAAAATCTTGCCAGTTCAATTGTCTTCCTAAGTCTCCATTCCTTCTTGGCTTTTATTTTTCTTTGTTTAAAAAAAAATTGATTATTTGGGGTGGCTAGGTGGCGCAGTGGTAGAGCATCGGCCCTGGAGTCAGGAGTACCTCAGTTCAAATCCGGCCTCAGACACTTAATAATTACCTTGTGACCTTGGGCAGGCCACTTAACCCTATTGCCTTGCAAAAAAAAAACCCAAAATGAAGAAAAACTTGATTATTTTATTTGTTTTTCCAACTTCCTGCAACAATAGTTTTTACTACTCATTTTTTTGCAATGTTTTGAGTTTTACAATTTTTCTCCCTCCTTTCTTTTCTCCCCCCTTCCCCAATGAAAATCTATCTGATATAAGCTCTATTTTTATAATCCTGCTAAACATAGATATATCTTGGACATATTGTGAGAGAATAATGGGATCCAAACAGAAGAAAGAAAACATTAGAGAATACATAAGACATAAGAGAATACATAATACATAAGACAACTTTTAGAGATTCAAGATAATAAACTTTAGTCTTCTTTCAAACCCTGCAGTTCCTTTTCCCAATATGAATGGTATTTACCATCACATTGACTTAGATAAATTTAACATTACTGACCAGAGTCTCCTTCTAGATTCTTTCTCCTCCCAGGATTTCCACTGCTCTCTGTCTACCTATTGTAAAATTTCCTTCTCAGTCTTCTTTGTTCCATAATCCATGTCTCAGTTCTATGCAAGGTTGTGCTCCAGGGATGTGACTTGGGATCTCATCTCTTTCTATATCTAATGCTTAGCTTTCTTGAATTCTACAGTCATCTTTATGATCATTTTTCCCAATCCATAAATTCAGCTCTCCTGAGCTCCAGTCTTGTCTAACCTGTTGAACATCTCCATATAGACATTCTATGAGGTTTTCTTATTCAGTGTGGTCAATAAAACTTATTATCTTTCCTGCTAGATCTACCCTTTTCCCAGAAACTTAGTGGTTTCCTTTTCCCTCTAGAATGAAAATAAAAATCTTGTTTCATCCTTATAACCATTCACCACCTAATTCCAACCTTTCTTTTTTTTAACCTCTTCCCTCCCTCTCCAGCCTATCTTTTCTAGCTGGTCAATCTCACACTCTATAGTCTAATCAGACCAGTCCCCTTACTGTCCCTGGATCATGGCATCTCATCTCCCACCTCTGTGACTTTGCCCAGACCTGGAATTCTCTCTGATTCCTCACCTCTGATACTGGATGACTACAGAGCTCTTCAAAGAGCCTGAAAGGCCCATTCCTAATTGCCCCAATTTTTAATAAATTTCTTTGGAAGAGGAGAAGCAAAGTATTTAGAAAGAGAACCTTGGTTGGAATCCTAATTCTAGCCCTGATTACCTGTGTGGCATAGGAAAAGTCATTAAATCTGTCAGGAACTCAGTCTCCCCCTCTGTTAAAGGAAAGCATCATAGATGAGCTTTAAGAGTTTTTCTAACTGAATCCTATGAACTTGTTTGTAATGTTTAGTTTCAGGATCCTGGAGTCTGACATCTCTCTAGCCCCCCCCCACACACACACACACACTAAGCACAGCATAGGGCATGGGACATTTGATTTGGATGCAGGAACCTTACTGGTTCTGTGACCTGGGACAAGTCAATCTCTTTGTGCCTCAGTTTCCTCACCTGTAAAAATGCATGAACTTGATGCTATCTAAAGTCCCTATCAGCTCTAATTCTATGATCCTATAATCTATGTCTTAGATCTCCTTTCCTCAAACCCTGGATATTGGAGGGGTGAAGGTTAAATCAGGATAAATCTCTGGCTGTCCTTTCTACTCCAAGGAGGGAATCATCCTTATAATAGAGGGCATTTAAATAGCTCCTTTCTATGTCACACACTGCTAAACCCTTTACAAATATTGTATCATTTGATTCTCACAACAGTCCTGTGAGGCAGATGAGGAACATGAAGCAAACAGAGAAAGTGGCTTGTCCAGGGTCACATAGTCAGGAAATAATTGAGCTCGTATTTGAATTCCTATCTTCCATCACTCTGCTTGCTATGCACCTAGCTGTTGGTGTTCAGATTCTGCCTGAGATGTGCATAAACTATGTAACCCTGAACAAGGTATCTATCTGCCTCAATTTCCTTATCTGTAAAATAGAAGCAATAATGGAAATTACTTTGAAGTGAGTATCAAATGAGAAAATTTGTAGTGTTTTATGAACCTTAAAATATATCATCATCATCAGCTTCACCATCATCATCACTCTTCTCTCCTACAAAGAATGTTAACTAGATGCATAATTTCTGTGTGTTCCCCTCTTCCTCCCTCCCTTCTTCCTTTTTTCTCTTTCTGTCTGTGTGTCTCTCTGTCTCTCATTCTCTGTACCTCTCTCTCTCTCTCTCTCTCTCTCACACACACACACACACACACACACACACACACACACACACACACACTACAATAAAATGAGCAGATGAGAAAGCTGGCCAACAGACTGCCTGTGGGATCATCTTCTGGTGCTGAAAGGTGGGAGCAGCTGGTGTGATCAGAAGGTGGTGAGACATCAGCAGCTCTTAATGAATCCTTCCTGTGAAGTAAATAATGCTGTCTCTGTGTAGTTACAGGAAATCACCAATTTTGTTTCTAGCATACCCTTCGTGTGTCCAACATGATACTTAACATACTGAGTCATGGTGTAGCAGAAAGAGCCTGGGTCTTTGCATCAGAAGACCTGGGTTCAGTTCCTAGGTTTGTTTCTTTCTGAATATGCTACTTTAAGAATGTGAGCCTCAGTTTCCTCATTTACAAAACATAGAGGGTTAGACCAGATGATCTTCCTTTATGCTCTAAAACTTGTTATCCTAAATAAATATGGATTACTTTAGTGATTGAGCACAGTTCTGTCGGATGGGTCAACCAGGCTGGAATTTTGTCTGTTAGGATAACAAGGAACAGTTCAGTGTTTCCATCTTTCCAGTTTCAAACTGGATGACGTGCCCAGGGTCACTGGGCATTCCTTCTCTCATCCTTGATTTTTCACTTTTATTCACTCCAATTCTTGGCCAAATCTTGTTAGTTCTACTTCCAGGACATTTCTCCGATACATCCTCTCTTTTCTACTAATACAGCTACCACCCTGACTCAAGTCCCTATCACCTGTTTGGACTTTTGCAATAACCTTCTAATTGTTCTTCCTGTCTTAAACCATTCTCCACTCCAATCCATCCCTTCCTTACAACCACCTAAAGCTCCCTTAAATGTCCTGTAGTCTCACATCCCTCTCACCTCCCCCATCCCCCCCCCCACTCAATAAATTCAGTTTCTCCATATTGTCCTCTGGGTTGAAAAATCTATGAATTCCTCTTAGGCATTTGAAGTTTTCTATTTTTCAGACCTTCTTACACATTGGGGTTGACTAGGTGGCACTACAGAGCATAGAATACCATGCCTGAAGACAGGAAGACCTGAGTTCAAATGTAGCTTCAGATACTTCCTAACTATGTGACCCTGGGCATGTCATTTAATCCTGTTTGCCTCAGTTTCTTCATCTATAAAATGAACTGGAGAAGGAAATGGTAAGCTATTCCACTATGTTTGTCAAGAAAACCACAAATGGGGACATAAAGAGTCAGACACAAATGAAAATGGCTGAACCACAACAAAAGCTTCTCCAGTCTCCTTACACATTGCTCCTCTCCTTGAAAACTCTGCAATCCAGCTATACTGCTTTTCTTGCTCCTATGTCTTTGCCTTGACTCCCCTCTCCTGGAGACCTGGAGTGCTCTCCCTTCTCACCTCTGGCTCTTGGAATCCCCAGCTTCCTTCAAAGCTCAGCTTAAGCACCAACTCCTACATGAAGTCTTTCCTGACTCCCAGTGCTGTTGGTATCCTCCTTCACTTGTACTCATTTTGTATGTATAACTAGGTTTGACCCATGCTCATACCACCTAAAATGGAAGCATCCATGGAGGGGGGGTGTTAGGGATCTGCTTTGACACAAGGAGACTGGTGCCTTCATGAACACTTTGAATTGGCTACCATGTGGGGTGGGCACAGCCTCTTTTGAGTGGCTATGTAGGCAGAACTACCTTTGTCTGAGGTACAGCCTCTGTCTCTCCTACAGTATTCAAGTGTTTCTTTCAATCATAGAGGGACCTCACATAGTAACTAGGGAAGGATGGACCTGAAAGTCTCCTCCTACTCCCCTTAAATCTTAAGTCCATGAGAAATGACTTATTGTTTGGAATTTTGCATCATTTATCCTTTTTTCAGTTATAGGTAAAAGGTATGGAGACTGAATCAGAAAGTCAGACCATGGAGTCCCAGAAACCCCATATTCCAAACTGAATATTATCATCCTCCCAGCAAGGAAGATCTGAGAAGAGTCTGGGACAAAAACCAAGAAGGGCTTTTGACTTGGATTTGGGTGAAACTAATAGTAGGTAGGAATCTAAGCAAAGTGAGAAGAATTTATTCCAAAGTCCACAAAGACAGATGAAGTAGGAGACGTGGAGTGTTTGGTCAGACATCCAGGATGTCAAGGTCAGCTGCTACAACCTGATCTTGACTTTTGTCACTGGTCTTCAATGACTCTAGAAGAGAGAGTGACTTTTCTTGAGGGTTTTTCAGCCAAGCTATTCATTTAATTTCCAGGTGAACTAGCTCTCTTTAATATTTTGTATTTCATCTTTGCTTGATCCTATTGACCATCTTGTTTTCTTATATCTGTAACCTGTTGCCCAATGTTTGGTACCTAGTAATTCTTAATTAATGCTCTACCCATTCATGTATCTTTTTGTGTGTATCAGTGATCTATATGCATATATATGTATAAATGTGCATATATAGTAAATATCTATTGTGTGTATGTATATATGCTCATGTGCATATGAATACTATGTTGTGAATGTGTATAAGCATGCACACACATAAACACATGTGTACGTATATAGGTATGTGTATTCTATATATAGTATATATATAAAACACACACATACTGTAAATATTATATATATATATTTCATTTATGTATATAAATATATGTGTAGACTTGTGTATATAGATTTATGTGAATTGTCTGCCTGGTTGGATGAGTTACTAATACAGTATCCCAGATTTCCCATATCCCTTCCAACACTGATCATTGTCCTTTCTGGTCATATTGGCCAGTCTGAGAGGTGTGAGGTGGTACCTCAGAGATGCTTTAATTTGCAGTTCTCTAATAGGTAGTGATTTAGAGCAATTTTTCATATGACTATGGATCACTTTGATTTTCTCCTCTGTAAATTACCTCTGCATATCCTTTCACCATTTATTCATTGGGGAATGGCTCGTTTCTGGTTTTGTCACTTTCAACTTGAGTGATCCTGATTAAATGATTTCCTCTTTTTTTTAACAAATCAGAAATCAGAGATATTATACATATGAAAATATATACCAGACAATAGAGAGTGAAGGAATCTTCCAATGGTCAGCCAACCAAGAAAAGTCTTAGCTCTTACACAAAGAGAACCTCTCAATGTCTTTAGTGTAGCAAATTAGGGACAGGAACTTGATGGAGCTGCCAGCTTTTCTTATGGCTTCCCCTATTCTTTTTCTTCAGCAAACTAAGTTAATCTTAGCCATCTTCTATCTCAAAACTGAAACCAAGAGCATCTAAAGTGACTGTACTACTCAAAATCACTCAAAGTTTAAGGAAAATTTGAAGAAAATATCCAGGAACCAAAGCTATCTCACTTTCATCAACTCTGCTATTCCCCTCGAACAGAGAGGTGAGCTTTCCCCCAATGGACTTTTGGGACTTTACATTCCTCCCCTGGGCCAAAAGTCTGCAGAACCTTGCAAAAATGGATGAGGGCAAGTCAAAATCTTGTAACTATGCAATATTAACACAAGCATCAGCACTTTTCCTGGCATCTCAGATAACCAACCTTTTATACTATTGAAATTGAAACAAAACAAAAATTGGCAGTGCATTGGTAGAACAGCACCTGGGAGAGCACTACAGGATTGAAAGGAATTAGCCAAGGGTTAGAACTAAGAGCAGAAGGTTCAAAGAGCCAAGTTGGAGTTGGAGTTAAGGAAAAGCTTCCTGATAATTAAAGTTACCCCTTGTGGAAAGGAATAGCTTTGGAGATAGTGGGACTTTCAGTCCAGTCCTCATTGAACTGGATGACCCACTTTACTGGGTGATTATTGAGGGGTTACATTGTAGTGAGCATTGACTAGATGCACTCTGAGGTTTCTTCCACCTCCAGAGATTTCATGATATATTCCTAATTTTTAAAATTCTCTATTACATTGTATGAATCTGTGGGGGGAAAGGAAAAATACATTTGGAAATGAAGGTGAGGGGGAGTTGAAATTAAAAGGAGGAGTACTTTTATTGATTAAAAAAGGACAGTTTGATTTTTTTTGAATAAAAATAATGTCAAAGATTAAAAATTAAAATGAGAAATTTTAAGGGCAAGAAAAGCAGGTTTCAAAAGGAAAAGGGAATGTCAGATTTGTAACTCCAAACAAAGCTGGTCACTTGTTCCTAAGTGCCTAGTTCTTTCTGTTTGTGCCTCCTTTGGGATGGGATAGTAATATGGCATATCAGTTTAAAAAAACAAAAACCCTAGACTAAGCAATCACTAAAGGAAGCGCTCTCAGGAATTCTTGCCCCAACTGCTACAAGGGCATGGATGGTGTTTAGGCTGCTTATCTGCTGGCCTAGTGTTCACCTCTTCCACCATCCAGCAGGCATAGTTCTTGCCCTGGATGGCGTCATACCAGACTTCAAAGGCTGTTCTATCTTAAGAGATGCATGGGTGGTTGGCAGCAGGGAGGGTGAATGGATCTCCCAGCTTCTTGGCCATAGTGGATGGTCCTTAACAGATAGCAGTATTCTGGCCATTATTAACTGAACTTAGAAACACAGAAAGGAGCCTCTCACTCCCATATCAACACATTCAGAAAAAAAATTGTCGCTTATTGTATTTACATGAACCCCTTGCCTGAACCTCTGTTGGCAATTGATGTAAGGTTTCCCTTCTTTGACCGATAAGCTGTGGGATTTTCCCTTCCACTCTTCATTTTTTAGTAGTTCAGTTCAATCCCTTCATCCCCCCCCCTTTAACTCTCCTCTCTTCTACAACCAAAGAGGACAATTCATCTTGTCTTGCTCCATTTTAAATCCTTTCTAACTTGAATCTGGCTGCCTGGGTTTGCTTTGGATACCCTCTCCACCTGAAGTCATTGCTAAAACACTCTCTGAGAGACAGTGAAATCCTTCTTTTTGAAAAAGGAGACCACAACTAAATGGAGATCTTGCCTTAGATGTGGGTTAAACAGTGGACTCAACAGTTAATCCAGGAACAGTATCCCTCTATGGAAGCAGCTGAATAAATAACATAATTACTTTCTTATTCATAGGCTGGAAATCAGTTAAAGGACCAAAAGTTAGTTTCTTTTTTATTCTTTCCTTTTTTCTTGCTTTCTTATTCTTTTCTCCTTCCTTTCTTCCTTTTTTATTTCTTCCTTAATTTCTTTCTTCCTTTTTATTTCTCCTTTCTTTCTTGTTTGTTTTTGTCTTTCTTTTTCATTTTTCTTTCTTCCTTCCTTTTCCCCTTCTTTTTAATTTTTTTTTAGATCAACCTATGTTTTCATTGATATTTGGAACTCCCATAAAAGAAATTCCCTCTACCAATGCAGATCAACACCCTCTCTGAAATTTATAATCTTAGAGACTTGCTAAGATGTAAAGTGAGTTACCCAGGATCATATACTCAATAACTGTCTGAAAGAATTTGAACCCAAGTCTTTGTGAATCTGATGCCAAGACCATCCTCTGTTTCTCTATTTCCTCAACTAAATGGAAATAATTCACCTACCTCCCAGGGCTGTGCTGAGGATCAAATGAGATATTATTTTAAAGCCTTAACCACATAGTATCTACTCTAGAAAGTCTTGTTTCCTTCCCCCATCTACCAAGTCAGAATGAAAATGAAATAAATTCATAAAAAAAAATATTTTAAAGGAAAACCCAAAAGGACAGATTTTATTGAGAAATGAGTTCTTATGTTAAATGTATATAATTAATATCTGAATTTTATATTATATATTTCAATTTTTGAAATCAAATGATTCCATTGGGTATATATCAGATAATAGTTCTAAGGGTTTTCTGATTATTTTTAATTTAGAACCAGAAAGATCCAGGTAGGCTGAATCTAAACCAAATCTTATTTGACTTGGCTTGATAAAAAATAAAGTTTCTACACATTTCTACACATTTGGTAAACATGAATTAGCTTACTTCCCACTGGAAGACAACTAAATTTATTTTTATTTTCTAAAATGAGAAAAAAAAATATTGAACCTACTTTGGGTGAGGAGTTTCAGGACTAGATAGGGAGGAATACCTCAAGTGTTCTGATATGTATGCCTTGCTTAATGGTGATTGATGATGATGATGATGATGATGATGATGATGATGATGATGATGATATTTGTCCTTCATTGTTGAAGAAGACCATGACATCAGGGAGGTGATGCCATGACAAGTACCTGAATTGAATTTAAGTGAGGGGCTTCTGAGTTTAGTTAACCAGCCTCATTTTCTCTTCTAAAGCCATCTGGATCCAATGGTTAAAGATAAATCAGGATGACGAGATGAACTGGATGCAAGGCAATAAGGGCTGAGTGACTAGCCCAAGGTCACACAGCTAGTAAGTGTGAGCTTCTCGGGTTCGATTTGAACCCAAGTCCTCCTGACTCCAGGGCTGGTGCTCTATCCATTGTGCCATCTATCCTTGGTTAATAGCTAGCATTAAAGGTATAAAAAATGTTTTACAAATATTATCTCACTTCATCCTCATAACACAACACAAAAATAAGTGCTGTTTTATCCTCATTTTATGGCTAAGGAAACCGAGGAAGGCAGGAGTTAAGTGACTTGCTCAGGGTCACACAACTAGTATGTATCTGAGACACGATTTGGACTTAGGTCTTCTTGGCTCCAGGTCCAGCACTCTTTACTATTGTAACTCCTAGCTGCCTCTTGCATGTAAAAGAGCAGGTTTTTAGATTAGTTCATTCTGCTGGCCCATAATCCGATGAAACTGAGCATGGAAGCCCTTGTTTGTATTTATGCATTCATCAAATATTTAAGTTCTTGCCAATCCAGTTGTTCTGATTCCTATCTGGTTATTAGAGCCAGGTGACTATAGAGAAGTGAGGCTAGTGACTTTCTGCAACCCTCCCCCCCACCCCATTCAAATCCAATTCACACGCGTGTCATGCTATCACCTTCCCAATGTCCAGGTTTTCTTCAAGAATGAAGGACAAAAAACAAGTCCTTACCTCTTGATATCTCATCTAGCCACTTATGCAGGCTATCCTCTGCTCTAACTGCCCTCATCAGCGTACCAATCCAATTGAATCTGAAAAACATATATAAAGGGTCTACTATATGACAAACACTATTCTAAGGGCTACCCCTTTCAACCTCCACAAATAAAACATCATTCCCTATTAGCCCCTCCCTTATTTATGTTTTCTTTGATCATCACCAGCAGCAGCAGCAGCAGCAACACCATCAACACAACATCATTATTAATTATTAATCATATAATATTATTTTAATTTTTAAGGGAAGATATATAAGATTAGTAATAATAACAATAGGTCTAGAGGGGGAGGAGGAGGAGGAAGAGGAGGAGGAGGGGGAGAGAGGAGAGGGAGAAGGATGAGAAGGAGGGGAGGAAGAGGAGGGAGAGGAGGAGGTGGGGGAGGAGAAGACTTCACCAGATAATCACCAGACATAGGATCATAGAGGTGAGTGCTTTTATTATTACGTCCATTTTTCCAGATATGGTAAGTGAATAGGTAACTTGCCCAAGGTCACATGGGCAGTAAGTATGTGAGGCTAAATTTAAATTCCAGGTTTCTTGACTGTAAGTGCCATGCTAGAATTCTCCACTGCTCTATCCACTATTAGTATGTAAGGACCTAAAGAAAAGAGCCTGTCTCTTTTTTTCTTTTTCTTTTTATATTTTCTTTTCTTTTTTTTCCAATTGAATGTAAAGAGAATTTTCACCAATAATGTTTAGTAAGAATTTGGAATTTTTTTACCTTTACTCTTTCTATTGCCATTTCTTGGCAAGGTGCCTGGTACAGAATAGATATTTAATTAAAGCTTTTTTATTCTTACTATGTTTCATTCTACTATTTTTACCCTTATGTTTTCTTAGCTATTATGTTTAATTAATTACTTTTTAATTTATATTAGTTTTTTTTTTAGGTTTTTGTAAGGCAAATGGGGTTAAGTGGCTTGTCCAAGATCACATAGCTAGGGAATTATTAAGTGTCTGAAGTTAGATCTGAACTTAGGTCCTCCTAACACCAGGGCTGGTGCTCTATCCACTGCACCACCTAGCCGCCCCATAATTCATGTTAGATTCTTAAGGAGATTCAAAGTTATTGATAAAAGGATACAATTGAAACAGACCTGGTCCTCATGGGGCTTGGAATTTAGTAAGGATCTGAGACCTACAGATGAAGTCCTAGATACAATCTGTTTCAACTCTCTGCTTTTACAGATGAGGAAATTAAGGCTTAGAAAATCAATGTTTTGTCTAATATTACATAGATAGGACATTACAAAGCAAGACATGAATCTATCTCTCTTTCACACACACAACACACACAAATAACTTTTTTAATTCAAATTGCTGGGGAGGGTCAGACACAACATTTTACTTTGAACATTGAGATTTGAGTCTCAAGGAAAACCATCTTCCTTTTCTCTAACTGAAGGGAAAGTTTCCATAGACTTCAGTTCAAAAAAAGAAGAAAGAAGGGAGGAGGAGGAGGAGGAGGAGGAGGAGGAGGAGGAAGAGGGAGAGAGGAAGGGGAGAAGGATGAGGAGGGGAGGAAGAAGAGGGAGAGGAGGAGGGGGGAGGAGAAGACTTCACCAGTGTCTCATAATCACCAGATATAGGATCATAGATTTTGAAGAGGAAAATCTTAAAGGTCATCGAAGTCACTTGTCAAATTTTACAGAGAGGACTTCCTAACTGGAAGGGATCATTAATTCAAGTCTTTCATTTTAGAGAAAAGAGAGGCCCAGAGAGATAAAATGATGCTTCCTTGGTCAAACAGCTAATAAGGGTTTATAGAGGCATGGATTTATAATGGAAGGAACCTCAGGAGACATAAATCCAAAACCCTCATTTTGTAGATTTTTAAAGTGTTTCTTCTTATAGAAAAGTTTCGATATTTTGATAATTATCATGATATAAGGATAAATAACTAAGTGGCTCAGTGGCCAGAGCATCTGACCTGGACTCAGTTCAAATCCATCCTCAGACAATTATTAGCTGTATGATGGAAGACAGGGCACTTAATCCTGTTTACCTCAGCTTCCTCATCTTTAAAAGGATCTGGAGAAGAAATGACAAACCATTCCAGTATCTCTGCCAAGCAAACCCTAAACAGGGTCACAAAGAGTTGGACATGAAATAATTAAACAACCACAAAAAGAGTATCCCTATGGGCAACTAGGTGGCACAGTGGATAGAGCATCAACCCTGAAATCAGGAGGACCTGAATTCAAATTTGGCCTCAGACGCTTAATAATTGTGTGACTTTGGGCAAGTCACTTAACCTCATTGCCTTGCAAAAGCTTTAAAAAGAGAGTATCCTAATGAGGGAAACCCTCTCTTTTCTCATCCTCATCAAGAATGTAAGCTCTTTGAGGGCAAGAACTGTTTCCTATATATCTTTGCCTATTCAACCATTCCCACTGTGCCCAGCACACATAGTAAGAATTTTATAAATGCTAATTGATTGATTGATTCTCTTTGTTCCCCTAGTAATTCTTCAGTATCTTTGCCAAGAAAACTTCAAATGGTTTCAAGAAGAATCAACATTACTGAAACCACTGAATAACAGTAACAAATTTTATAAGGGGTTCTTCTCCAGTTCCCTTCTTCCTGTTTTTCTTCCTCATTTCTCTGCTTACCATCCTGGAATATTCCCGCTTTCTATCCTTTGATGCTCCTACCCCCTTTGTACAGATTCTTATCACTTCACAGCTAGACTTTCCAGCAACTTCTGGTGGATCTGCCTGCCTCAAATTTGTCTCCATTCCAATTCATCCTCCATCCAAATTAATTTTCCTAAAGTTCAGTTCTGATCTTGTCACCTCCCTTCCCAATAAGCTTTAGTGGCTCCCTATTGCTTCCAGGATCTAATACAAAATTCGCTGCTTGGCATTCAAAGCCTTTACAACCCAACCCCCTCCTATCTTTCTACTCATACTTCCCTCCTCTACCCAAACTCAATGACCTCCTGACTATTCCATAAACACGACCTTCTATCTCTCCCCTACTCTTTGACTTTCCCTCATGTCTGGACTCTTCTTTCTCCTCTACTTCCATTAGGGCAGCTAGGTGGCACAGTAGATAGAGCATGGGTCCTTGAAGTCAGGAGAACCTGAATTCAAATCTGACCTCAGATATTTGATAACCTTGCTGTGTGACCTTGGGCAAGTCACTTAACCCCATTGCCTTAACACAAAACAAACCAAAAAAAAGTAAGATCCTCCACTTCCATTACCCAAGCTCTAATTAAAATCCCATCATTTTTCATAAGTCTTTACCATCCTCTCTTCATTCTAGTACTTTCCCTCTGTTAATTATTTCCTATTCATGCTATATATAATTTGCCTTGTTATAACAATAATATTTGTCCTTCATTTACCAAGTATCATCAAGGAGATGATACTATGAGAAGCACATGAATTGGATTAGAGTGAAGGGGTCCTGTGCTAAGCCACCAATCTCACTTTCTGCTCCAGAGTCATCTGGGTCCAGTGGCTAAACATGAATCAGGATGATTAAAGATGACCCTGGATGTGAGGCAATCAGGGTTAAGTGACTTGCCCAAGATCACACAGCTAGTAAGAGTCAAGAGTCTAAGGCTGGATTCCAACTTCTTTCCTCTTAACTCTAAGGCCAGTGCTTTATCCACTGTGCCACCTAACTGCCCTAATTTGCTTTGTTTATATTTGTTTGCATATTGTCTCCCCTCATTAGTTTGGGAGCTCCTTGAGATCAGAGACTGTCTTTGATTCTTTTTGTATACTCAACCCTAACATGCAGTTGGTGTTAAATAAATGTTGATTGATCTGCAGGTAGCAAATAGTTGTTCATTTCACAGATGAGGGGTTTAAGGCTAGATAGAGGAACTCCAAACAGGTAGGAAGGGTTTATAGGCTTCTAAATTTCAAGCTGGAAGGACTGCCTAGTTCCATTCCCTCATTTTACAGGTGGGGAAATTCAGGCCGAGAAAGGGCAAGTGACTTATCCAGTGAGATCAAATAGAATGGGAAAATCTGTCTGTTGGCTAACCCATTGAAGAATCCTTCTAGGATCTTCCCTGAATCCCAAAGAGCCCAATGCAGAATTCTGACAGACTATTTCACACCCAACCCATTCACCAGTTGATAAATGAAAAGCAATGAGACAGACCCTTGGGGGTCCCACTTGGAGCCTGTCTCCCTGAGGAGACATTCCCCATGGCTGCCAGCATTTGATCCAGCCGTCAGCCTGCGCCCATCACCCCCCCCCCACCTCCTCCTGTGCTTAGTCTCTCTATCTAAGCCAGCAAGCCTGGTGAGGGAAGTTGAGAGTGTTTTTCTGTCTGACAGCCTAGTAAGCACGTATCATCCCCTTGTTTCCCCCCAGCTCCTTGGCAGCCACAACTTCACAGAAATCCCAGCTAAGCGGGACCTCCTCATCATAAATCACACAGCCATCGAGGCTGTCTCTCAATCAATCTTTTCCAGGTGTTCCCTCAATGAGATCCCTCAAGATTATCCTAAAGTGGTTCTCCCTCCCCAGTAAGCTGAAAGTGTCTAATTCCGGTCAGCTGATTGCTCAAGGCCCCAAGATTTTGTCCTTATAGAAAGGGGTCTCATTTGTCATTCTTTAACCTGTCACACACCCCCTCCCTTCACTCTCAAACCCTAGAACCCAGGTGTCCTTAGAGGGCTTGCAACCCATTGCTTAAGATTGTCAGAAGGTTGTGCTAAAGAGCCCTGAGCCTGAAGATGGGAGGGACTGAGATTTGGATGGCTACAGACTCACTCATTAGCTGTTTGGGTGATGATGGTGGTGATGCAATGATAAAAGGAATAATAAAAGTTACTATTAATATGGTGATTTAAGGTTTCCATGTATTATCTCATTTGATCCTCATGACAACCTTTGAAAAAAATAGTTGCTAGCATTATTATAGTTTTACCAATGAAGAAACAGAGGATAAAAGAATGGCTTTAGATCCACTTGCTAGCTTTTACTCTTCTCCTTTCAACTCAGTTTCCCCTGCTGTAAAATGAAGGGGGTTGGATAAGGCTGTCTCAGAAATCTATTCCTTCGTGTTATCGACATTCCTCTGAATCCTAACTCTGACCCTTAGGATCCATGTGTCAATGGACAAGGCCAACCCCTCCCCCCCTCCAACCTGCCAAAGAGAAAGGATAGCCCTGCTGTCCCGGATTCTCAGGGCTGCTGAGAAAATCAGATTTGATCATACATGTAAATCTCTTTGCAAACTTTAAGCTGTTCTATAAAAAAAAGCTGCTTTATTTTTGGAAAGTTTGAAGATTGTCAGAGCTAAGAGGAGTTTTAGAGCAGAGAATGTCAGAACTGGAAGGAGCCTTAGAACAGAGAAGGTCAGAGATGGGAGGGGCATTATAGATCATTTTGACTAACTGTCTGATTTTATAGTTGAGTAAATCAAGAACTCAACTGGAGACATTATTTGCCCAAGATCCTACAATTTGTCTTTGGCAAGAGCAGGAAAAGAACCCAGGCATGTGAGCTTTCACCACTCCACCACAATCCTTATGTTTCTGGGTACAATGAGATTTTAAAAACTTGTGGAGAAAGTATGAGGTCCACTGTGAGCATGAGCTCAGGGCCACTATAGAATCTGACCTAGCCAAAAATGAAATAGAACAAGTGAGGAAAGGTAAGGGAGGGCACTGCCAACCTTTCCCACATTCCAATCTAGGATGGTTTCCCTTGTACAGGGAAGACTTTGGGAGTGTTGTAGGATTTGAGGATATTTTGCAGAAATTGATAGATTCTCTGGAGATTATTCTCTACTCTGCCCTCTAAAAAGGGAGAGGGAGGGGGCGGCTAGGTGGAGTAGTGGATAAAGCACCGGCCTTGGAGTCAGGAGTACCTGGGTTCAAATCCGGTCTCAGACACTTAATAATTACCTAGCTGTGTGGCCTTGGGCAAGCACTTAACCCCATTGCAAAAACCCCCCAAAAAAGGGGGGGGTGGAGGGAAGAGGGAAATGGTTAACAATTAATCACTATAAATAAACACAAATAAATGAGCAAATGAATGAATGAATAATAACCCACACCTATAAAACCCTACTATGTGTGAGGGACTAGACTGAGCACTCTAGAATTATTATCTCATTTAATTCTCACTTAAAAGGTAGGTGCTGTTATTAAGCCCATTTTTCTAGTTGAGGAAACCAAGGCAGATATGGGCTTACTCATTTGCCCAGGGTTGAATAGCTGGTATCTGAGTATGGATTTGATCTCAGATTTTCCTGACTCCTGACCCCAAACTCTATCTATCCTGCTAAGTAACTAAAGATGCCCAGGTTTCCATTGCCAGTTGTGTTACTTATTCCTTGTCTGACCTTGGCCAAGTCATTTAAACTTTTTGGATTTGAATTTCCTCCAGAGTGGGTTAAAGAGATGATCTCTAAGCACCCTGTTAGATTTAAGTAGAATAATCTTAGATCATAGTTTATCATAAAATCAGTTACCAGTTGACTTCGGAACACGGTTAAAGAGTTCTCCAGGCTTTTCTGCTGCTCTGAGCTACTCCTTTCTCACTGTCAGTAGCCAAAGCCAGAGTCACTAAGGGATTGATGGGGAGCTGGGGAGGTACTTATAGACTCTTGGAAACTATCAAGAGATGGAAAATTTGACTTTCAAAACAACATTGGGAAGAAGGGATTATGGCTAACCCTAAGGAAAGCATTTCAACTCTTCAGACCTTAATTTCATTGTCTGTAAAAGGAAGACACCAACGTAGTTGGTCACTAAAGACTGCCCCAACTCTGGCATTCCCTATTCTAAGGTCCCTCCTAGCCCTGGTATCCTTGGTCTAAGATCCCTCCCACTTTGGTCATCCTCTGTTCTAAGGCCTTCAGGCCTAATATTCCCTGTTCTAAGGCCCTTCAGTTCTGACATTCTTTGTTCTAAGGGTCTTCCCCATCCCAATTTTCTCTGTTCCAAGACCCCTTCTGTATATTGAATTAATAGAGTTCTTTCAAGTGAATCAGGGATGAATAGGGACAAAGAGACCCTAAGGGAGGGCTTCTTGGAGGAGGACAAACAAGAGGCAAACAAATGCCCAGAGTCCAAGCCCCGGTCTTGCTCCCTGAGTCTCTAGGCCTCTTCGTTATTCCATCCATTTTTTCTGTTCTAGCTTCTTCCTTCCTTCATCCTTTCAGTGAAACAGGGACCCCAGACACTCGGATAGGCCAGCCCAGCCCCCATTGTGCTTTCTCTTAGGCCTAGCTTGGCTGGGAGGCTGAAAGGCTTTGATCATTGACAGGAGCCTTCTGGAAAGAAAGAGGGTGAGGGGGTTGGGGTATGCAGAATCTGTCAGGGTAAGCTCCCTGGACGTGACACTTATTAATAAAAAGAGCAGCTGTCAGGGCCCGGTACCATTAGACCAGTCTAGCCTTGAAGGGAGGAGCCAAGGACCTTAGTCTTCCCAGGGTATGTAGGGAGTCACCACCTCTAGAGGGAAGGGGAAAATGGAAATAACTTCATATTAAAATAAATAAATAATCTGAAGAATGTTTCTGATCTGTATGAGCCCAGGACCGCAATGAATTGCTAGGAATATGTTTAGGCAGGCATGGGAGCAGGACAAACCCAGAACCATGCAAAGAATTTTGAATTCTTTATATGATATTTTTCACAAGGAAGACTATTTGGGAAGAGCTTTCATCAGAGAAATGGGAAGGCTCCTCTAGGACCTTCTTTAAGGTCCCTTCTAGCCCTGTTCTAAGATGCCTTCCATCTCAGACTTTCCTCTTCTAATATCTCTCCCATGTCAGACATATCCTGTTCTGAGGTCCCTCCTTTCTCAGACATTCTCTGTTCTCAGATCCCTCCCATCTCTGACCTTCCTTGTTCTAGGACCCTCTCCAAGCTCTGACATTCCCTGTTCAAAAGATTCCTCCCATCTCAGATATTCCCTGTTCTAAGGTCCAACCCATCTCAGACTTTTCCTGTTCTAAGATCTCTCCCAACTCATACATTCCCTGTTTTAATGTCTCTCCCATCTCAGACACTCCCTATTCTAAGGTTCCATCCATCTCAGACATTCTCTATTCTAAGATCCCTCCCATCTCACATTCCCTATTCTAAGATCTCTCCATCTCAGACATTCCCTGTTCTAGGGTTCCTCCCAGCTCTGATATTTTAGGATTTTTAGATTCTGTAAAATCTAGGCATCATTTGGTTGTTACCTCCTTGACTCCAACTAAAGAAGAGACATCTCCCCTTACCAAAATATCCAGATACAATATTGTGAGATCCTGGATCTAGAAGGTAGGGAAATGGGAAGGAAACTGAACTAATAATAATAATCACCCTCTTTTATAGAGCACTTTAAGATTTACAGGTCTCTTTACAAATATTATCTCAGCTTATCCACACAGCTATCCTAGGGCTTAAGTGACGAGGTAAATTGTTCATTCCCTTTTGCAGATAAGGAAACTGAGGCAGATGGAGACTAGGTGGTTTGCCCAGGTCACACATTTAGTATCTGAGACTGGATTTGAACTCAGATCTTCCTGACCCCAGACCCAGTTGCCTTATCTACTAAGTCCCCTAAGCTGTCTTTAGGTCTTATAGTTGGGGATGGGGGTGGAATTATTGGTAGATATTAGATATTCAAGGAGGAGGCTCCCATTTCCTTAGTTCTTAGAAAGCTAGCTATCCTCTCTTTGTTGTTTAGCTGCATGCTCCTGACATGGGCCAAGGAGAATAGATGGACTTCGGGAGAAGGCTAGTGTGAACTGTACATAGAAGGACTCAGAATTTCCCAGAGACCCCCAGGGAATGTGTGGGATTTTTAAAGACAACTGAAGTCAGAAGGGGAGGGCGGGTGTAGTGGCCAGAGAGTCATGTCTCTTTAAGCAAGATAAGCTGCATGTCCCATCAATCTCCTCTGACATTATCTGCCTGTAGCCTAAGTACTTACAGTCCCCTCCTTAAGAAAAGAGAAAGAAGACCTGACAGGGTGATGGGAGTGGGGGAGGGGAAGGAAATCAAGCATTAAAGGGGGAGGAGGCACCCAAGCCAGGCCTGGTTCCCCCCAAGGAGCCAGGGAGCCGCTGCCCCGCTGCCAAGGCCTGGCCTGGGAGCCTGGCCTCTGTCTTCAGCTTAGCCCCGGGAGCCTGGGCAATGTCGGCCTGTGAGTAAGCCAGAGAGCCCCCATTCCCGGGGGGCAACCACTTCAAAATGCAACTTGTGTTTCTCAAGAGGCTACACTGGAGTGTGAAAAGTTAGGAAAGAAAGAGACAGCCAAGCCAGGAGGAAGAACGGGGAAAAACCCAGTATCAGTAGCAACAGCCATAAGAAGAGCAGAGGCATACATAGAATTCTTTTTGAATTCTACTTTGAATTTTGAATTCTCCCAGTTAGAGGGGGGAGGGCAGGGTCAGGAGGAGAGTCAGTCGGAAAATGGCAGGTCGGGAAGATGGTGATCGCTCTGGTCAGGTGTGGTCACAATGGACAACCCCCAGGAAGAAAAGAACCATCTCAGCATTCAAGAGGGGAAAAGTTCCTCAGTGTTTATTAATCTTCTGACTCTCTCAAGTCCAAACAGAGGAGCCTTCCTTACGATTCTCAGCCTCAGCGCACCCTCTCCTATTTGATAGTCTTTGTTTTGGCCATTTCTTATGTCTGGATTGCCCTCCCTCGTCACCTCTGCTCCTGAGCATCCTTCAAGTCTGAATTTAACCATCCCTTTAGACAAGAGGTCTTTCCTGATCTCCTTTAATTGCTGGGGATCCTCTACCAAATTATTAACAATTATTTTGTCTATATTTTTGTAGAGTAAGATAAATGTATGTGTGTGTGTATGTGTGTGTGTGTGTGAAGGAGAGACAGAGAGACAGAGACAAAGACAGACAGAGAGACATGATCATATAAATGGATAGAAAAACAGAGATGATGGATAAATGAATGGATGGATGGATGGATTGATGGATGGATGGACAGGTAAATGAATAGATAAATAGAGACAAATAGATGATAATGATGATAATGAATAGACATATGGAAAGAGAAATACAAATGAGCATTTTTAATATTTAAATTATGGAATAAAACAAGCAATATATTAAGTATGAACAGTGGGCCAATCCCTGCATGTCTCAGTGTGGATCTATGGCTAGTTTCAGAATTCCAGTACAGCTACCCAGCTAGGTTAATGATTAAGTGTCTGAGGTCAGATTTGAACTCAAGGTACTCCTGACTCCAGGGCCGGTGCTCTATGCACTGCGCCACCTAGCTGCCCCTTGTTTTTATTTTCAATGGAAAAAGTTTATAGTTTACAGATGTCAAAACTTCCTCACATAAAAAAGGCAGAGAATAAAATCATGAGCTTTGATTTCTCACTGCTTAACTGTGCATTCTAAAAGGGAACTTGACAAATCCTGACCCTGAACAAATCCCTTGTTCTAGATGATTCTAAGATGGAAAAAGTGTTGACCTGTACCAGTGGAGGGAGATTCCTCATCCAGACAATTGCTTTACAAATGATAACACAGATCCAGTTGCTATTCTTATTTATTCTTTCTATTATATATTTCTCCCGGTAGAACATAAACTCCTTGGGAGCAAAGGTCATTTCATTTTGATTTTTGCTTCCTTAGCACACCGTAGGTATTTAATAAATGTTTGTGATTGATTCTGCCTAGAGCATAATAGACATGTTATCCCCCAGAATCTTCTTGAAGACACCCAGAACCTATTTCCCCCCAGGGTTAACTCATCCTCACTATGGATCACTTAAATTATTAGAAAAGGGGTTTTTACTGGGACATCAAGACTATTTGTCTCTTTGCCAAGAAACAGTAAAAATCTGAAGTTGAATGAGACCTCATAAGATACCCCCCTTATCTATTAACAGATGAAATAACCAGGTCTTGGAGAGCTTTTCCAAGGTCACCCAAGCAGTGAGCATTGGAAATAGGATTTGAACCTCCAGTGCCAGGACAATTTCCATTATACTACTCTAGAAATGATGCAGCATGTATAGAGTCAGAGGTAGTAGGAATATGAGGCTTCTAGCACTTGCTCTACACTACTTCTAGCTACAAACAATCCAACCAAATGGGTTTTCTAGATCATTCAAGTCCTGTATTTGCGTCTCAAGGCTGTCTCCTAGGTCTTACTCTGATCAAATAACTGAGTCCTTGATGTGAGGCGTGTTGAAAGATTTCTCTGTTATTATTGTTCAGTCATGGTGACCCCAACTGAGGTTTTCTTAGCAGAGATACCAGTTGAATTCAGTTAGAGGGGGAAGGGCAGGGTCAGGAGGAGAGTCAGTCCTAGGTGGGAGTAGGCAATACAGGCAACCCTCATGAGGAGAAAACAGCAGGTCATTTTATAGATAAGGAAACTGAGGCAAACATGGTAAAGTGACTTGCCCAGGGTCACACAGCTAATAAGTATGAGGCCAAATTTGAACTCAAGTTGATAATTCTTCCTGACTCCAGGCCTGCTTTATCCACCAATGAGATGGCTAATTTCTGTTTAACGTTTTCTTTGGTGATCAGAACTCTTTTTGCAAAAGAATGCACTGCCCTTGAAGGCAGCATGCTGGACCAGAAAGATCTGGGTTCAAATGTCTCAGATACTCATCAGTTGTATGACCTTCTGCCTCCCTCAGCTTTCTTATCTGTAAAATGAGGATAATAACACTTATCTCCCAAGGTTATTTTGAGAATAAAATGAGTTTATATTGGGAAAATGTTTTCAAACCTCAAAATCATATATGAATGTTAGCTACTATTATTAATTTTTTTTCTATATAACTCCAGAACCTAATACAGAATCTGATTCATAGTAGGAGTTCAATAGCAATTGCTTCTTGAATTGATTTGAATTAATTATCTCTTGGAAATAATAGAAAGTCCTCAGTGAACAGAACTCTGATAAGCATAGGATTCAGACATGGTAGTGACCCTGGAGATCACCTAATCAGAAGTGTTTAACCAGGCGTCCATGGAGTCCAAAGAGATTTTAGGGGAATCCATAAATTTAAATAGGAATAAAAATTATTTTTATTTTCACTAATGTTTGGTTTTCCTTGTAATGTTTTATTCTTTAAAAAAAATATTTTGAAAAGTGGTTTATACATTTCACCAAAATGTCATAGGTGTCATAATACATATACATATAAAAAGAGTTCCTACTCTAAGTCAGTCTCATCTTTTTATACATGAGGAGAATGAATCTGAAAAGGGGGAATTAAATGGCAGGCAGCATTGGAACCAGGGTCCAGCCCACATTCTCCTACTCAAAATCATGCCACAGGTATGTAAATATAAACCTTTCTCCAAATTTATCTTGAACTCATAACCTCAAGGAAGGGAGGAAAATTAAAAATGCATTCACCTCCTGCCCTATTTCCTTCCTGTCTGGGTCTCTGCAGAAAATGATTGCCTTGGAACCCAGTAATGAAGACACAATTGTGGGGTTTATTGGAACTTGGAGCTCTCAGTACCACATTCCCTGGCCAAGGACTCTTACAGGGAAGAGAAGGAAGAGAAAGAGGAGGAAGAAAAAGAGTGGGGAAGGAAAAGGAAGAGAAGAGAGGTGAAAGGGGTGGAAGAGATGAAAAAGGGGAAAAGAGGGAGGAGGAAGAGAAAAAGAGGAAGAGAAGAAAGAAAAGAGGGAGGGGCAGAGGGGGAAGAGGAGACTGAGAAGAGGAGGGAGGGGAAAAGAGGAAGAGAAGTCAGAGAAATGAAGAAGATGAAGGGAAAAAAGAGGGAGGAATAGTAGCAGAAGAAAGAAGAAAGGATTTAAATTTTGGAAAAACACTTTCATTCATTATCTCTATGATATGATTGCATCATTATTATCTCTATGATATGATTACATCATTATTATCTCCTTATCTCTATGATATGATTGCATCATTATTATCTCTGTTGAACCAGGAGCAAACTGAGATCTAGTGAGGGGAAAAGGTCTGCCCAGAACCACATCAATAATTAGCAACAGACATTATATTTGAACCCAGATCCTTTCTGTGTCTAAACCCAAGTCTCTAGGCCCCCAAAAACTAGTTTCATTGCCCCTTGTCTATCATTAATTATTGTGATTGGGTGATCCTGGAATGAAAGGAATTTTTTCCAAAGAGCAGGTGTCGTTCTCACTTTCTAATTATTGTGAGGTCTTCTGATCTTTCAGTAATTTTTAATTTTTTTTCTATTTTGATGTGGGTGGGGTGGGGCCAGTTAGCCATCAGAAAGAGAGGAGAAACTCATTATATAATTCCTCCTTGCCAGCCTGGAGAAATGCTGCAAATACTTGGCCTGAGAATCAGCCCCCAGTTCTGTGCCTAAAAGCTAAATCCAGATATGTTATATATTTATTTGAGGCAACAATTGGCCAGGAAATGACTATAAAACACACATTTTGAATAAAAGGGGGGAGATTTATGGTGTTTCTGTGAATCTGAGTCATATCTCTCTGCCTCCCCCAGGCAGGAGTCCCCCTAATCACTAACATACCCAAAGCATGTCGATTTGGTGCCCGTAGAATTGTTTCCTTCTGGCCCAGCTCTGGCTAAAGATGTGATAGGGGTGCGTTACTCTATCTGACAGGCGGTAAATGAATTGCCAATTCATTCCGAGCTCGGATGGGTTTCCACCCCCCCTTGGAAAAAAAAGGGGGGAAGGGGGTCCTTTTATATGTATCTTTGATCAGCCGAGACTTGACAAATTATTTTCCAAGGAATTTCTCTACCCTTAATGCTGAGGGGGAAAAAATGGATGTGCTCTCAAAGAGGAGCCTTTATATTTTAGAAATTACTGGGCTATAAGGAGCTTTTCTCTATTTCCCTTCTCCCCCATCCCTACTCTGTCTCCTCCCCCCCAACTTCTTCTCCTTTTAGAGATAGAACTAAGGAATAGATAGGCCTCATTCCTTCTCTCTAAACTTGGAAGACTGAGGGGAAAAAAATCAAATACACATTCAAGAAAACTGGAAAATGTTTATTATGCCCCCCCATACAAATTATTGGGTTAGGGTCTTCCCAGTTAGATATTTCATATTCTAAGATCCCTCTCAATTCTGACATTATACAGGCTAAGATCAATTCTAACTCTATCATCCAATGTTCTACAATTCTCACAATTCAGAATTTTTTTTGTTTTAAAATCTTTCTGGCTCAGACATTTTAGATTCTAAGGTTCTTCCTAATTCTGACATTCGAAGCTCCAAAGTAACCCCCAGCACTATATTCTAAAGTCCTCTAAGGTCTGACTTCCTAGGCTTGAAGGCCATGACCACCACTAAGGATCCTCCCAATTTAGGCATTCTTAGTTCTGGGATTTCTTTCAACTGACATTTTTGGTTCTAAGACCCTTTCCAGTGCTGACACTCTCTATTCTAAAGGCCCTCTTATCTTCTGTCATTCCATGTTCTAAGGCTACTCCCAGCTCTGACCTTCTCTGTTCTCCAGGCATCTCACTTCATATCTGTCCTCTGGAGCCATCTGAGTCCAGAGGAGAAAGTGAGGCTGATGACTTATTAGCACAGCACCCTCTCACTCAAATCCAATTCATGTACTTGTCATGGCATCACCTCCCCTGATGCCATGATCTTTGTTGGAAACAAAGGAAACCATCATCATCATCTCTGTTCTAGAAGCCCTCCCAATTCTTACAATCTCTGCTCTAAGTCCCTTCTCAGCACTGACATCCTCTGTCCTAAGACTATTCCCAGCTCTGAAATTCTTCTAAAGCCCTTCCCAGTTCTCATATTCCATGGCCTAATTGAACCTCCCAGTTCTGACATATCCTGTCCTTAGACCCCTCCCAGTTCACTTCCATTCTATCTCAGACATTCATTGATCCAAGTTCTGATATTCCATGATTCTGATCTCAAGATTCAAATTAAAAAAAGAATGTACAATAAGGCTAAAACCTGACTCCTTGACTGAAGCAAGAAAGTCTACAATGATCAGACCTGGAAGAAACTTAGAAATCATCAAGACCAGGGCTTCTTGATCCTTTTTGTGTCCCTTTTGGTCACTGACTAGTGAAGCTCTGTCCCTTTCTCAGAATAAAGTTAATACAAAAAAAAAAATAATAAAATGCCTAGGATTACCAGAAAATCAATACTATTTCTAAAGTGACACCCACAAGAAGACTTCAGCCAAGTCTATGATCTAGAAAAATTAAAGAGACAGGAGACTGAAGCAGCTAGTATTCAGTGGATAAAGTACCACCCCTGGAGTCAGGAGGATCTGAGTTCAAATCCAGCCTCAGACACTTAATAATTGACCATGTGACCTTAGGCAAGTCACTTAACTCCATTGCCTTGCCAAAAAAACCAAAAAAAGACAGGAGACACTGTAAGGTTAAAAGAAAAGTCTTCAGATGCAAAAGGAGACATTCTTCAACTTTGAATACATTATTACTTAAGAGGAGATCAACAAACCAAGTTTCTCTAATCAGATCTGGATGAAACTCTCCCTGAGGACCCTACCTAGGCAATCGTCTACATAAGTTTTCCAAAGGATTACTGCTCTCATTTCTCAGTATTGAAGAGAATTTCACCAATCAACCAACATAGGTAAGAGTTGCACAATTACGTTACCCTAAGAGAACATGGAGAGAAAAGAACAGAGAGAATAGTTTAGGATGGACAGTTTCTTGCAGAGAAGAGACAAGTTTTCTTTCATATCCTTTTTGGAGGTGATTACCAAGCCTATCGAAGAATCTTTGAGAGTGTCAATAAATATTTATTATGCAGCCACTATGTGCCAGGCTAAGTCTTGGAGAAACAAAAAACGCGAAAGACAATATCTGATCTTGAGGAACTCAGAGTCTAAGCAAGACAACATTCAAACAGTTGGGTAAAAGCAAGTTATATACAAGATCAAATAGAAATAATCAACAAAGGGAAAGGGTCAGAATTGAAGGGCATTGGGGAAAGGAAAGAAACTATAGCCTGGACTGAACAAGTTATAGAAATACTTCAATGAAGATAATTCAGTAGGCCCTCAGCCCAGCAAATGGCTGAAAGTGAAGGAAAAAAAATAGCAGCTACTCATTGAAGAGACCTAAGAGACCAGGGGAAATGACTGACCCAAACTTAGTCTGTCCATTGAATGGCAGATCCAAAATTCCAACCCAAGCCAAAAATGACCCCCAGCTTTCTCTGTTATAGTTTGCTACTTCCATAGTCCCATATCATGTTTTACTTTGTGGTAGGGTGAGGAGGGGAAAGAGTGGTGAACATAAGGTTATACAGGTGTAGGTGTTAAATTTGAGTCTAGACCCAGAAAAGGGTAAGAGGGTCTCTTTCTACTTCCATTGATAATTTCTTGGACAAAAAAAAAGTCAGTATGCCTGTAGGAAAGTCATAAAAGAGTTGCTGACAGACTCTGTCTTGCTGGGCTTGTCCTTGGGATTATGTCTTTGAGATGACAAGGGGTGTCAAGTGCTTCTAAAATAGTGCTCCCTTCCTCCATCCTCTCAGATCTACGTTTGCATTGTTGCTTCACTGTTTATAACTCCTCACTTCCTCTCTCAAATTGGAATTTGACTCTCCATAGACATATATCCTATTATAGACTTGAGCCCCAGCTGAATCTTAGACTGGTAGAATCATAGAATGTCAGAAGTGGAAGTGGCCTTAAAACATGGAATGTCAGAGCTAGAAAGGACCTAAGAACAGGAAATATCAGAGCTGGAAGGCACCTAACAACATGAAATGTCAAAGGTGGAAAGGACTTTAGAACATGGAATGTCAAAGCAGGGAGGGATCTTAGAACACACAATGTCAAAGATTGTATGGGGTCAGGTAATCTCAGAACAGGAGTTTCCTTATAATGGTGCAAGATGATAATCTAAGACATTCATTCTAAAAATTTTTTAAAGGCACACTAAACTATAAATAATCACCCAATTATATTACTAATGGAGTGTGCTAGATCTAGCTCATACCAGCTCCAAAAACAGCCAGGACACAACAGAACTGTTAAATTTTCATTGCCACCTCAGAAATCAACAAATGCAACAAACCAAGGCTTAATTTATTTTTTTGTTGATTGTCTGAACTTAGGAAAGGGATAAAGAAAATGTTAATGTTGAAGAATAAACTTAAAAGTATGTCAAACATACTTTTTCATGGAATCAGTTACTAAACATTTATTATACTTTTTACATTTTTTTCTTCTATAACAGCAAACTTGGTTATCATTGGTTTGTTTCTGCTGTGATGCAAAACCACCATGATCATGTGTTCAGTGATTCTGGTATTTGAACAAGGGTCACACCAAAGTTTGGCACCTTCAAATGAAGTTCATTATTCCTAGAATTTCTCAATCCATTATCAAATTGTTTCCAAACTACCATAAGGATTCAATATTTGCATTCTGGACACTGCACCAGAGTAGTTCTCTCTTTTCCTTTTGTTACCCTGTAATCATGCCTCATCAGTTATGTAGTCACAAATCAAGATGTTAGAATTCTAATGCTTACAACACATTTAGTATACATCAAGTGTCTGAGCCAACATTTTAACTGACTCTCAAGTTGGTCAAGCTGTTTTTAAAAAATGCTCGCTGAGCATCACCATTTTACACAATCTTGAAACCATCATGGACCCTCACAAACTTTATTGACCATCATAATGTATCAAGATGGTTTTCTCATTTAAACATCTTTTGTTTATGTTACTATTTCTCTAGCTGATAGATTTTCAAATTGCTGCTTGGCAGTAGCGAATGCTTATTCAGTAAAGTTTCAGTGAAAATAAAACCAAAATACTAACAGTAAAATAAAAGCAAGTCACATCTGAAGAAATTCTTTATAAAGGTTAGTTTTTTATTGTATAGTATTTGATATGAAAAAAATATGTGCAGTTAAACTATAGACGCATGCCATTTAAAACAATAATTGCCATTATTCAGTAGTTAAGTTATAATTTTATATTGTAGCCTCTATTAATTTCCATTGATTAGTTAGGTGATTAAATTTTTTAATGAATTTTCATCTCTCAGTAAGAGAGCTTATAAAATTTGCCTCCCATTTTCCACTTTATATTTGTGGGAGCAAGCATTTTCCCTTTATTCTTGTTTAAAATAAAAATACAGAAATAAGCTCAACGTAGAGCTAGATTTAAGCCACATATCATAAATGCTCATTCAAATTAAAAAGTTAAACATTTAAAATGTTTTAAAAAGATTATTATAGTTTGCTAAACACCCTCCAAAATGTAATTTATTTTATTAAAACATTATTTATATTCAACAAAATTTATAAAAGAAATATGTCTTGTACATATTAATTATATGAGGTCCTGCTAAATTACTTCTTTTAATTTTTATAGAATGTTCCACATAAAATATTCATAATTATTTCATGAGTTTATCATCTTAATTAGTTTTTCCTAATTATAGTTGGAATTAAATTTTATATCATATATTTATAAAATGTAAATATTTTATCATCATAATCACTGTAAGCAGTAATAAGAATAAATTTAAAATAGTTGCAATCTAACAAATGTAAAGTGAATAAACCTAGAATAATATGATGAGTAGTAAAATTAACTCATTCTGAGGATCTATGACTTTTTTTGTTATTGTTGAAAGGGGTTCAGATAATATTCCCCCAAAATGTTGAGAAGCTACCCAACACTTTAGAACATAAAATGTTTGGGCTAAGGAACTTTAGAGATAATTTAATTCAGAAGTGTCAAATTTGCATGCAGTCTACAATAATCCAGAGTTCCTGATGCAGATAAAAATGTGACTGAAAAACATTTAACAAAATAAATAAAAATACAATGCAACATAGGTAAGATTTATTTGTGGTTTTCAAAATCAATAAACAGGTAACTACAGGTTTCCATTATCGTTTGACATTGCTAAATTCTAAGCCAACCATCTTATTTTATAGAAGAAAGTTACTGAAAACCAGCAAAGGGAAATGGTTTGCCCAATATCAAACTCTCAGTTAAGAGATAAATTAGTGCTCAAACCCTTTACTTTTAGCTCAGAAATCTCCCTGGCACCTTTATTTTGCCACACGAGGTGTGGAATTTTAGTTTTCCAGCTGTTGCATGTTATAAGTGATTGATCAACTGCTGGAGGTAAGAGAAAGTCTTCAGGGTTGTGGGCTGCTAAAGGACATTGTCTTTTTTAATACCTTAGAAAATATGGAAGTATGGGTTAGAAACTACTCCAGCATGGATTTTTCATTTTATTTATTTCCAAACATGTTTTTCATTCTTTTGTGTGTCTGAATGTATATTTCATATGATATGTATTTACTTTGTGATATTTTTCTACATAAATATGTATCAGCACATTTATATATTATAGTTAATATTATATATGTATAATATACATACACATTTTGAATATATCTATATTTGTGACATATACATGACTAGAGAATATTAATTTATTAATTAATTTTATTATATATTATGTATTATATAATTAATTATATTATGTATAATTGATTATATTGTATATATTATATAGTATATATGTATATATTAATTATATAATTAATTTTATTAGTGGACTCCAAGTACATCTTCATCATCATCATCATCATCACATTATCATCAGAGCATTTATATAGAGCACTTTAGATGTTATCTCGAAGAAGTTATAAGTAGAATATGATTTCCCCAAAATTAACTCTCTATATTGGTTGCATTAAAGGAAGCATAATATCAGGATTAGGAAATTTCACTCTACCCTGATCAGACCATATCTGAAATATTTTATCTCGTACTGAGGGTCATATTTTTGGGATGGGTGTTTATTGATTGGCTAGAAGCAATCAGAATCAATCGATTATAGGGCCATAGATTAAGAGGAAGGAACCTAAAAGGCTGAGTTCAACATCTCCATTTTACAGCTTAGGAAACTGAACCATGAGAAATCATGTGACTTGGCCATGGATATGCAAATAGTTGAGATGGGAATTGAAATCAAGTCTTCCTGACTCCAAGTCTAACACTGTACCCACTCTTCTGAGATGCTATTCTCAATCAATCCACAAACATTTATTAAGCAACTATTATAAATCTGACATCATTTGCATACTAGGCATGCAAAAATAAGTGGTTTCAAAGACAGACTCCATGAGAATTTGTTGAAGTAGCTAAGACTTCTGGACATGGTGTCTATGTTCAAATATGTGAATGACTGCCGAATGGAAGAAAGTTCAGATTTACAAATCACTGGGGATAGGTAGTATAGTGGTTAGAGCACCACCAGCTCTGGATTCAGGAGGATGTGACTTCAAATCCACCCTCAGACCCTGAACACTTGCTAGCTATGTGACCCTGGGTAAATCACTTCACCCTGACTGCCTTGAATCCAGTTCCATCTCCAGTCATCCTGATCCCAGGAGACCCAGATGGTTCTGGAAGAGAAAGTGATGTTGGTGACATAGCCCAGTAGCCCTCCCTCAAATCCAGTTTATGTCCTTGTCATGGCATCACCTCCCTGCTATCATTGTCTTTGAGAATGGAGGTCAAACAACCACAAAAAATATAGCAATAATAGCATCATCTGAGGTTAAGAGCTATAATCAGGATAGTTCTTGCTTTCAAAGAACCTGTACTCAAATAGGGGTAGGAAGCACAGGTAAAGGAATGATGCTTAGGAAAGGGCCATCTTGGTTCTGGAATGACGAGGGAGGCAATAGTGTCATAGACCAATGGAACCCTTCCAGGAATAACACCACTGTTGATTATGGTTTCCAAACTGGACTTGTAAAGATTACTGGTGTGACTATCAGGATGTTGCTGAGACTATTGAGAAGATGGTCAGAGAAGAAGGGGGACAAGCACTTTAAGTAGCAAAAGGAGTAGGGGATGACATTTATTTCACCATATAGAGAATGGAGAAGAAACTTCCAAGGTCTCATTGGATCCCATAGATAGATACAGAAAACAATGAGGCAGCTAAACGGCCCAGTGGATAGAGTGCCCAGCATGGAGTCAGGAAGATCTGAGTTCAGCCTCAGACACTTGCTTAGTTGTGTGACTCTGGGCTTTGTTTGCCTCAGTTTTTCCATCTGTAAAAGGGGGATAACAGAATTGCCTACTTCCAGGGTTGTTTGAAGGACTGAAAGGAGTAATAATTACAAAGTACTTGGCACAATGCCTGTACCATAATAAGTACTTATAAATATGAGCCAGTATTATTATGTGGCATAGTGAATAGAGTCCTGGACTTGGTAGTAGGAAGACCTGAGTTCAAATCATACCTCAGATGTCTCTGTCTCTTTCTCTCTGTCTCTCTGTCTCTCTCTCTCTCTCTCTCTCTCTCTCTCTCTCTCTCTCTCTCTCTTTCTCACATACACACACACACACACACACACACACACACACACACACACACACACAGCTAAGTTTCCCCATCTGTAAAATGAGGATCATAAAAACAACTACCTCTCAGGGTTGATGGAGCAATCAAATAATATTACATTTGTCAAATGCTTTGCAGCCCTTAAGTTTTGGTGAAAGTTGTAGTTGTTAATTATTTCAGTGCAACCCTTTAACATTCTAATCAAAGTCCTCCCTTCTACAGAGTTCCACCTGATTCTCCTAGATGGAGGGTGCCATTTTGTGGCTTGGACTTCCCCCAGAAAACAAGCATACTTTGCGGCTGCTGAACTGACAATCTCCTTCCCTTTGGAATTGTGCTGTCCAAATAATGAAATTAAGCGGACTGTCAAGGCTGAGATCTCTATTGCCTCCTGATGTCCTAGCTTTCCTTTCCGGAAGCCAAGAACCACATGGCAAATGTCACCTTTTTCTCCAATAGACAATCCTGCTAAGGTAATCCTCTTTTCTCTCTAGATGGCACAATGCTCCAACTCTAATCTTGGAAATTCTAGAACTTAGGGTCACTCATAAGGAACTGTAAGGCTGGTGCCATCCAAGAAATCTTTCTTCTTTGATGAGGCTAAACCCTGAGATTGTATTCTTAGAAAATGCAAATCTCTTCTTCCTTCTCCTTTATGCAGGAGTTGGGGACTCTGGAATATTGCCCATGAACTACTTTCTTGGACCATGTGGGAAGGATCTGCAAGTCGTTTTCTCCTTTGTACCTTTGTAAGAACTTTCCATTGTGGGGTGGCTAGGTGGCACAGTGGATAGAGCACTGGCCCTGGAGTCAGGGGACCTGAGTTCAAATCCGACCTCAGACACTAAATAAACACCTTAGCTGTGTGGCCTTGGGCAAGTCACTTAACCCCATTTGCCTTGCCAAAAAAAAAAAGAACTTTCTATTGCCCTGGCTGTTGCTCTCTCCTTCACCTAAGCAAGTCAGCTTTCAGGTGCTCTCCTCTCAAGTGTTTCATGGATAAGTAAATGACTGTCATTGCCATGTACTTTGATTATAAAGTTGAAATATAGTTTTCTTAGAAGGGATCTAGAAGGAGAATCTTTCCCCTATTCTATGCCACTCCAGAAGTTGCAAGGACAAAAGGTTAAAAAGACAGAAAAGACAAAAGAAATAAGAACTCACTGCCCTCTCTTTCAAAGTCCTGCAAAGAGAGCTACTCCCTTGGATCAGAGTTCATCTTCCTGAATTCCAGTCAACCAACCATTTTGGTCCCAGTGACAGAAGACTAATCAGAAATTGTTTGTGTCCTCTCAAAAAGGGCTTAGTAGACCCATATGTTATAGAGCATCAGTTGTCATTTTCTTTTTTTTTTGGTTTTAGGACATTTTTATACTCTTAAAAATTTTTTTGAGGTCCCAAAAGAACTTTTTATGTGGATTATATCCATTAATCCAATAATCCATTGATTCATGTTAGAAATTTAAATGGATAGCATTTTTAAATATATTTATTCTTTCCTTTATAATATCAATATAAAAATTATTATATTTTATGGAAAATAAATATATTTTCCAAAACAAAAAATATTTCGTGAGAAGAGCGGCTCTGTTTTCCTTTTTTATTTCAAGTCTCTTTAATTTCTAGCTTAATAGAAGGCAGCTGGATTCTCATATCTACTTCTGCATTTAATCTGTTCCGATGTGTTTTTCTGATGGAAGTATGCAAAGAAAATCTGGCCTCACACAGATATGTAGTTGGAAATGGGAGGAGTATTTTGATAGCCTTTTCTAATATTTATAGATATTTTTCTTTGATAACTACGCCCAAACTCAGTAAGTAGAGATTTATGAAACATTATATGTAATGTAAAATCTGAAACTATATTAATAACTTTTCCTACTCAATAATATAAAAATTCATTGATTTACTTAGCACTTTGAATGGATCTTTTACTCAAGTCTTAATCTGCATCATGAATTGGTCAATTAGAATTTCATTATACAATATTTACTAAAAAAAAACCCCAACAACAAAACATTTCAATACTATCACCACCAATCACTTCAGAAAAAAAATCTTTAAATATTGAAAAGATATCAAGTTCATGGTGGCAGATTATAGTTTCAAAAACTTTAATTTTCAATTTGAAGTCAAATTTTAAAGTAGTTAACAATGATAAAATTGCTTTCGTTGAAAGAACAGGCTCACTTCGATCATTTTCAAAAAGATGTCTGCCAAATACCCAAGGCTGAATAACCATTATTTCTTGGTCATTCATTCCAGGAAAAAATAAAATGGTGCCCCATGAAAAAAGTTTCTAATTAGCTCCCAACTGAAATGGATAAAAACTTTTCTGAAAGGCAGTCAGAATAATTAGAAATGCTAGAATGTATTATGCTGTCTTCCCACTTTCCCATCTCATTGAATATGAAATATAAGTATCCTCAAGAATCACAATTTAATCAAATTAATAATTTTATTTATTAATTATTTGATGCTTAAGTGAATTTGATTTTTTTTTATTTCAAGTGCACCATGGTGAAAAATAAATAAAATGACTATTTGTCCAGTTTGGCACGGATGTCTTGATTCATGCTAAAGCTTTAGTAGTTTTACCCACCATTGCTTCGGGCCATCAGTACAAATGTCAACACAGTTGTTCCAGCATAAACCATAAGATTCCAAAAAGTTATTCAACACTTTAAATATTTCAGCACCATGTATATTTGTTGCCAAGCATTCCCATAAAAGAAGACCTTCTTTGATAGTTAGGTGGTGCTGATACAGGACATATCCAAGCAAAACATCAAGTCCAGCCATGTCTGTTGATTCATCCATTTATAAGGCAAAAGTACAATTCTACAGATGTGATATTAACTCAGCTTTTTTTTCATGTTTTCATGTTTGCAGATGAATCTTTGATTCACAAGTCATGATGCCTCTGCAAAACTCCATAGTATGTTCCTGAGAGAATGAGAGTGTAAAAAGTAGATATTGTTTTAGTATTATTATAAAAATCATTTTGACTTGAAGAAGCCATAAATGAGTTTGTTGGACCCCAGGGGTCCACAGGCTCCATTTTGAGAACCATAGGAGGAAATCTGTGCTTATCCAACTGATCTGAAGGATGTCTTCTTATCAATCTCACTTTCATTTCTTTGCATTATAATGCATTGATTGGATTTAGGTGAGCAGGTAGCAAGCATTTATTAATTAAGCACCTAATTGTTCCAAGTCTGTACTAAACATTGGAAATAAGAATTCAGCTAAGGACAGTCCCTGTCTTCAAGGGAGCTTACATTCTAATGGAGGAGGGTACTTTAAAGGAAGCTCAAAAAAAAAAAATGGGAAATGGGGGGGAAGGAGAGAAGAGAGGGAGAAAGAAGTACCTACATAATTTAATGGTGGTGAAATCCCCAATCAGGAAAGAAATATGTCCCTCCCCAAAATGGAGGGCATAGGAGGAACTCACCTTGGGGACCAGGATCAGTGGGAGCAGAGAAATGTTCCAGACTGAGAAGATACAACCTGTGTTATAAGGGGAAGACCATTGGTTGGTTGCCTGATATTTATTACTTTTTTTTTACTTTGGTCAAATCATTTAATCCATCAAAAGCCTCAATTTCCTCATCTGTAAAGATAATTAGACATAATAACTATTTTTTGAAATATGAAAAAAATTTTCTGTAATCATTGAAAGGTCACTGAAATATGAGTTACAGGATGAGCAAAGAAATATGTCCCCACCATTTCACAGAATCAAAAATCCTGCTCCTCCCAGATGAGAAACAGAAATTTGTTAGCTTCTTGCCAAGGAAAAAATGTCAGGAGGATAAATCTTGTACTTTTATTAAACATAAAATAAGCAGAGCTTTAGAGGGAAATGCATCCCTTTATTCCCAGGACTGCTTCAGTGGCATTCCAACCATATCTGGTATTCTCAACTAAAGAGTCATTTTAGTAATCCAAAGACAAACCTGCTAGCTTGATGTTGTGGGGAAAAAAGAGAGAGACTTAAGTTAGAATCCCAGAAATTAAGGAGGGCAGTGGATAGAATGCTGGTCCTGAGTCAGAGAAGACCAGAGTTCAAATTCTGTCTCAGATACTTCTTAGCTGGGTGACCCTGGACAAGTCTCTTAACCTCTCTCTGCTCAGTTTATTCATCTGTAAAATGAGAGTAAAAACTAATAACTACTTCCCAGGATGGTTTTGAGGATCAAATAAGATGACAATTATAAAACATAGAGCATAGAGCATCATGTCACTCACTTCAGTTGGACACAGGGTGAACTAGGGATGGGCCCATCTTAAAAAAAGTCATTTGAAAGTCTGGTGCCCAGTTTCTTTGGTCCTTTCTTCTTCCACCTTAGTCTTCCTCATCTTAATGATGGCAGATCAAAGACGGTCTTCTTCCAGGGTAGAAAAATTTAGAGGAACCTACAGAATGCTAAAAGTATTTCTCTTAAAAAAGCATAGTATCTACTAAGCTTAACACTCGGCCAGCAACATTCATTAATTACAATTTTGTTCACTGATTTTTTTTCACTCATATCTAACTCTTTGTGATCCCATTTGGGGTTTTCTTGGCAAAGGTACTGGAGAGGTTTGCCATTTCCTTATCTAGCTCCTTTTGCAGATGGAGGCAAACAGGGTGAAATGACTTTCCCGGAGCCATACTTTTCTATAAAATAAAAGTGTTTGCATGGGTCTTTCTATTTTTGACATTTTAGGTTCTCAGAGACCTTTCCACTCTGACATCCAACATATTTAATAAGTCCTGGATAGCTAGGTGGCAAAGTAAATAGAATGCTGGACTTGGAGGCAGGAAGGTTGAGTTTAAAACTTACTCAGGAACTTACTAGCTATACCTTAGACAAGTCCCTTAAGCTCTGTCTACCTCATCTTACTCAATTGTAAAAAGAGAAAGATGCACTGGATGATTTCTAAGGTCCCTTTCAACTCGAATGCTACTATCTGATGATCCCTCCTAGTCCTGACATTCCCTATTCTTTTGGGGTTTGCTGTTGTTGTTGCTTTGCAAGGTTATGGGGTTAAAGTGACTTGCCACACAGCTAGGTAATTGTTAAATATCTGAGGCCAAATTTGAACTCAAGTCCTCCTGACTCCAGGGTTGGTGCTCTATCCACTGTGCCACCTAGCTGCCCCTGACATTCCCTATTCTAATGTGTTTTTGACTGCCCTCCCCACCTTAGCTTTTTTGACATTCCTTATTCTAAGGCCCAGGGCAGTCAGGTGGCAGCCCGGGCAGCACTGGCCTTGGAATCAGGAGAATAGGAGTTCGAATCTAGCCTCAAATACTTGATACTTACTAGCTATGTGACCTTGGGCACATCATTTGACCCTGATTGCCTCTCATCAGGGCCATCTCCAGTCATCCTGATCCATATCTGACCCCTGGACCCATATAGCTCTGGAAGAGAAAGTGAGACTTAGCATAGCTCCCCTCATTCCGATTCAATTCATGTGCTTGTCTTGGTCTGGTCTGGTGCCCAGATTTCACCACCATTTGATTATGTACTACCTCCCTGATGTCATGGTCTTTCTTCTTCAATAACAAAGGCCAAACATCATTACCTAAACTCCTCCCAGCTCTGACATGCCCTGTTCTGAGGCCCCTTCCAGCTATGGCATTCCATGGTCCAGGATTTGCTCTCGCTCTAATGACTACATTTCAGCACTTGTCCCCAAACAACATAATGAAGGTTCTATTCATTACTTGAATTTTCCATCTAATCTGATGACTGTATCATATCTACCTGTGGCTCTAATGGCAACCCCAATGAATTTTTTTAAACAGATGCTATTCAAGAACCAAGCGTTTCCACTTCTCCAGGTTTCTGCTCTTACCTCTCCCCCACCCATTCCACCCCACCTCCATCTCACCCCTATCTTATATACAGCAGCCCGAACTATCCTAGCAGGAATTCAGTCCATATTCTGCCCAAAGACAAGTTCATCAGGGTTTAATATGGAGGTCAAACTTCCCTTGACTCTACTCATGTGACAACTCCAAAGCCATCATCCCTAGGGTGAAGAAGCTTCCAGAAAAGACCATGGTTTCTATGGCTGTCATCTGGAGTTAACATTTGCTTTAGCAATTCAAAATCATCTTCTCTATTTATTGTGCCTGTCAGCAATTAATAAATTAAGTCTACTTTGCAGCTAACCCAGTTTTGGTGCTCTTAATAACTTCACAAACCACGAAATGAAATATTTTTAACAGACAGACACAGATGGATGGCATATCATAGATTCTTAAACTATCCAAATTGAGGATTACAGCTCAGATTTTGAGAAGCCAGTTCTCTGTGGAACAAAAAATGCTGGCTCCACCCACTTGGGAGTATGGTTTACCTTTCAAACAGACCAGGAGAGGACAATGGAAAAAAAGTTCGTAAGCTCATCACCGCTAACTCCTCCGGCACTCAAAGTCTCCCCTTATCCCCAGTCCACCCCCCCCACCCCCAAAGCTTAGAAATGAATTAGAATCCAAGTTTTTTTTTTTCCACTGGCTGCTCTGGGATGTTATAAAAATATAAAATAATAATTTTTCCTTTTGAACAGCTCTAAACCACCAAAGTAGTTATAAAAATCTCTCTGTTGGATACTTTAACAAGTCTTAAGACATCATTTGCATAAGGATGCACACAGCAGCAATGTAAACATTGACCACTTTATCTTAGGAAAACACTTAGCTTTTCAAACAAAAGTGAAACGGGAAGCAAAACAAACTCTCCAGCCAAGCAACTGGTAGTGGTAACTCTGGGAGTGAGAGTGAGAGTGAAACAAGGGATTGGAAAGTGAAGAATGACTACTCCTGTTTTTAACATCAGGAATTGTTCCAGTCACTTTGCACTTTGATTCCTATGGCTCCTGCCTGCATTACCCAAAGTCCTTGTCTTAAGGTCCCTGATTTTCTTTCTTCTTTTTTTTTTGCAAGGTAATAGGATTAATTGACTTGCCCCAAATCACAAAGCTAGGTAAATTATCAAGTGTCTGAGGTAAGATTTGAACTCAGGTTCTCTTAATTCTAGGGCCACTGTGCTCCCGAGATGTTCCCGTTCTCTGATTTTCTTCATCTGCTAGGTCTCTGTTGGTGGCAATGGTGGTGCCTCCTTTGGTGCCTCCACTGTCCCTAATGCCCAGGGGTGGCAACCTCCCCTCTCCACCACATCCTAAGGACCTCAGCATCCTTGTGCCCATCTTCTGTCGTCTCTCTGATTGATATTCTTCTCTAATAAGGCTTCTTTTCTCTTTCCCTTCCCTCAGGAATGAGAAATACTATGTTATAGAATCCAAGGTAAAACTCTAACAGTACCCTAGACAGTTGAATAGGAGAACTCTGGGGAACTTCTGTCTGATTTCAAACATTGATCTCTGATAATCTATTATACCAATAAAAATATATGTTAATTAATATGCATATACTAATAGATATGTGCTCATAAATCTGTAGTAATAAATATATTACTTATAAATCTATATACACCAATAGATACTCATAAATGTATTCACTAATACATAAGTATGCTTATATATTTATCCTATAATATATAATAATATGAATTAGTGTGTATATATCTATATATTTAAATATGCTATATATGTATAGTATATTATGTGTATGCAATAATAAATTACTAGTATATTATTACTGCATATATTTATATATACTACACATTTATAATATAATATAAATATATCTAAATCTAGTATATATTGTATATGGATTATTTATATGTATCATATAATAAATAAATAGAACATTTGTAACATATTAAATATATGTGTATACATATATATGATACATCATTTGTTTAGATAGATGGAACCCTTATATCCTTTCAGAAACTCATCTGGTCAGTAGAATGTGTGATTTGTCCATCAGTGGGACATCTACTAAGTGTGACATCTGGTAGACTGGCCTTTTGCAATCTATGGAGGATGCCAGGAAGTCATAGCAATGGCAGGAGCCTTAGTCCCTCGGAGTAATCAAATCTCAGGGACATCTTTTAGGGAACTAAAAAAAATTCTAACCTGATCTACTTCACTGTCTTTACTCCTATCATAAACTTGTAGAACGCTTTCAAAGCTAACTTTCTTAATTCAAAGGGTCCTTCCAGCTGACATTCACGATTCTAAGACTTTTATCAGAACCATGAAGGGTGATTGGATTCACACGTAATGAAGAAGCAAATCAAAGCAGCTTTGACAAATTATGGGCAAAGAAAGGATTGGAATCAAATGTCTGACCATGAGAAATGAATAAGCTATTTTGGGGGGGAGAGGGTTGAAGAGGAGTGACTGGACCAATCTGGCCAAAGCAAATGTGTAATGGGAGGTGAGGCAGCCAGGGTAGGTTGTCTTTATTTTTGTGCCTCAGTTTCCCTGACTATAAGAAAAATATGAACTGAAAGCATGGAGCGATTTCCTAAGGCAGGTGTCCTAGGAACTTCAGGTATTTCTAAAATACTTTCTTAAAGAGATCTAATCCACGGACTTGCCTTGAAGGGTAAGAAAATTACTGAAGGAATGGGGAAGGCTCTGCAATGAGACACTAAGTTTGTGACCTTGGCCTGGTAGGAGCACACACAAAGAGACCTGTGTTGGCCCAGACTGTGCCCCCTTCAGAACTTCCAGGTGAAACAGGAAGCCATACAGAGGGGGATTTAACTCCAGAGGCAGCTGAGCAAACAGGTTTTCCAGACATAGCCCAGGAAGTTGCCTCTTTCCTAATAAAAGTGCATTTCAGAAATATTTTTTTTTCCACCTGAAGCTGCAATTGCATTCAGTTCAGCAAATATTTGTGAACTAAGTGTCTGCTATCTGTGGGGCCCTCCATTAGGTGTGACTGTAGATGCAGAGATGAACAATCCACGGTCCCTGACCTCAAGGAGCTTCAGATCTAGAAGGGGGAGGTAAGGCATGCCCTCATGGAACCAGAGCATCGCTATGGGATTTCCCAGGTGGGAGAAGTTACTTCCCATCAGGAAAAGAATGAGTGAGAAGAAAAATACTAACTAACCTGGAACTTGAGAGACAATGTGAGACAGGGAAGGACAAATAATCTTCTAAGCTAGAGAATCTGAATTCATATTCTACCACTCTGGTCTCAGTTTGCTTACTTTTAAAATGGGAGGGGAGAAGTTTTATCCTATTACCTCAGAGAGTCTATGTAATCTGTTCTAGAGAATGATGTTTTCCTTTATGATTGTTTTTAATCAACGTCGCCTCCTTTCCTTTTTTACATCAGTGGTACTTCCCAAAGAGTTTCTTGTTACATATAAATGCAGCCAAGCAAGACAAATTGACACAGAAAGTGTATGCCTCATCCAGCACCTGTAGTCCACCACCTCTCTACAGAGGTAGGAAATGTGACTGAGGGGCAGCTGGGTGATGCAGTGGACAGAGACACTTAATAATTACCCAGCTGTGTGAGCTTGGGCAAGTCACTTAACCCCATTACATTACCAAAATAAAAGATCCAGGAAAATGTGACTGAAGGATTTTTTTAAAAAGTCAAGAGAGGCAGTTGTAGGGATCTGTTTTCTAACCCCAGTATTGATTTCACCTCTGCTGTGCTTCCTTCCACACCAAGTCTCTTTTTGCTGATAAGTTTTCTCTTCTACATCATAATACACATCTATTTACACATGCTCATTTCCACTAGCGTAGAACAATCTCTCATTAAGGCAGAAATGACAATCTTTACTGAAGAGAGAGGTCCTAGATTCTAGAGACATACATTTTTTGTAATGGTGAGCTAAAGCCTATTTGTTCAGACAATATACATATGCATATCTCTTTCATTATATGTATATATATATATGCATATATATATATATATATATATATATATATATATATATATATACCAAGAGGTCAAAGATGGAAACAAAGACCCAATTTATATATCACATATATATGTATATAACAATATCTCTCTCTCCCTTTCTCTCACTCTCATATATATATACATACATATATATATATATATATATATACATACCCATCTGTAAGTATAACTTCCATGCACACGCACATATATCTCAAGTGTATGCAAATGGGATTCTACAAATTGTCTAGGGAAGAGGGCACTTAGCATTTGGGATAGTTATTAGAATAGGCTTCTTATACATAGCACTTGAGTTGAACTAGGGTTCTATAAGCTGGAGATAAGGAGGAAGGGCACTTCGGGCATGGGAAACAAAATGTCCTTTTGGGAGAAGTGCAAGTGATTTCTAGAATCATATTCAGCAAACCTGGTAAATAAGTCGGAGTCGGATTTTCTAGGACTTTAAAAATGAAGAGGAATTTATGTTTTATTTGAGAGGCAGGAGGGAACCACAGAAGTTTCTTGAGCAGTGAACTAATGTGACTTAAAAATATGTAGTAAAGATGGGGGGAAATGGGAATAGACAATATAAGAGAAAATTTAGAAATAGGACACTAATATACTATATAATATGCTACATATGACATACTAATATATTCACATTATTATTCAGAGTGGAGCTCTGAAATGGTCCAAACATTCTGGGAAACAATTATCCTAAGAATATATCTAAAATATTCATACCGTTTGACTCACAGAAAAAAGGTTCCATTTATACCAAAAGAGTTATAGCTGCACCTCTTATAGAAACAAATACCTGTAAACATACCAGATGACCTTTGACTAAGGACTGACTATATAAACTGTGAGGCTCAAATGTATTAGAATATCACTGTACTGTAAGAAACAATAAATATGAAGACTAGAGAGTATCATGGGAACGTTTTGATTCAAATTGAAGTAACATAATAAGGAAAATGATGACATAATATTAGGTAAATGGAAGGAAGTAAGGAAGACATAAAGTAAGCAAGCAAGGGAGGAAGGAAGGAGAGAAATATAAAAGAAGCAAAAAAAGAGGTAGGAGGGAGGAAGAAGAGTAAGAGAAAAGTGAGGGAAGAAGGGGAAGGAAAGATGGAAGGAGGAAGGAGTGAGGGAGAAAGGAAGAAGGAGGGGGAGGGAAAGAAAGGAGAGAAAGAAGGAAGGAAAGATGAAATGAAGGATGGAGCAAGGGAGGAAGGAGGGAAGAAAAGAGGGAGTAAGGAAGGGCGGGAGAAAGTGAGGCTATGAAGGATGGAGGAATGAAGGAAGGTAGAAAATGCTGTTTAATCACAGTAACCAAGTATGCAATCAAAGAAGAAATGAGAAAATGCAGCTATCTCCTTCACTGAGAGACAGGGCACTTTGAGGGTTGAACATTTTGAAACTATTTTACCCCTTCCTCTCCCTGATTGGCCACAGAGGATGAGAGAAAGGGAAATGTCAAAGATAGCTCTGAGGTTTTGAATCTTAGTGACTGGAAGGATGGTGTTACACTAAGAAAAAGAGAAATTTGGAAGAGTAGAGAGCTTTGGTAGAAAGATGATGAGTTCGGGGCGGCTAGGTGGCATAGTGGATAAAGCACCGGCCTTGGAGTCAGGAGTACCTGGGTTCAAATCCAGTCTCAGACACTTAATAATTACCTAGCTGTGTGGCCTTGGGCAAGCCACTTAACCCCATTTGCCTTGCAAAAAAACCTTAAAAAAAAAAGATGATGAATTCTTAGTGGACAAGTTCAGTTTGAAAGATTTCAGGTTAAAATATCAGTTGTTAATAATTTGGGACTGGAGTTCAGTTAAGCTTGGAGAGCTACTCACTCTGGATATAAAGATCTGAGATTCATCTGCATGGAGATGATAATGGAACACATAGAAGATAATGAAAATACCAGGAAAGAACATAGAGAAACTGTGACTGTGGGACAAAAGGAGACAGAGAGCAATATCACAGAACCCCAGAGAGGAGGATATCCAGGAGGAGATTTGATCAGTAGGACTAAATGCTGCAGAGGAGGTGAGAAGGGTGGAAATTGAAAAAAAGGTCACCAAGAGATTGCTGACAAGTTTGAAGAGAAAGATCTCTGTGGAGTGATGATGTAGGAAGCCAGATTAGAATGGATTGAAAAATGAGTGGGAGGTGAGAAAGTGGAAGTGTTGAGTGTAGACAGCTTGGGGGTGGGGTGGGTGGAGTGAAATTATTTTCTTTAAAAATACAAATAAGGACATAGGTAGGACAATAGCTTGAATAGATGGATAAAATCAGTCGAAAGGTTGTTGCTTTTTTCCAATTTTTTTTAAGGCTGAAGAAGATTCAGGCATGTTTGTTAGCAAAACGGAAGGAGCAAATGCGTGAGGACAAATTCGAAATTATGGAGAGAGGGTGAAGGGACAAGAGATGGAAGAAACTAGAATCTAGGGCACGAATTGAGAGGTTGCCCTTGTCTAGCTTTAATGGCTACATAGAGACTGCTCTGCTAAGGTCACCTATGCCAGACCCCACTCTCTAACATTATAATTGACCACTACTCTGGGCTTTTCTGACTGGAAAATATATTGGAAAATGAGGAAAGTAGATTGTTGAGTTTTCACGTTAACTAGCTCCTCATCCCTACCCACTTACTCTAGGGAGAATTCTATGTTAGTTCTGTTCTGTTTGCTCTAAAAAAAAGGAAATCATTTAAAAAATGGACAAACATGAATTGGAATTATTAGATGAGTTTATTGCCATATTTTAAGAGAAATTATTATTAATAATCAATGATTTGGGAAAATTCAGAATTTTCCTTTTTTCCATAGTCAGTCCTAAATTCATTTCAGGCAGCTAAGTGACATAGTGGATCAAACACCAACCCTGGACTTGAGTTCAAATCCAGCCTCATACTTATTGGCTGTGTGAACTTGGATAAGTCACTTAACCCTGATCGCCCTGCATCTAGGGCCATCTCCAAGTCATCCTGATCCATATTTGGCCACTGAACCCAGATGGCCCTGAAAGAGAAAGAGGCTGGTAACTTAGCACAGCACCACCCTACACACACTCAACATCAACTCACTTGCTTGTCCTGGTATCACCTCCCTGACATTATGATCTTCTTGGATGAAGGACAACATCATCACTTTTAAAGTTTAGTCTCTGAAGGACACTAAAGTAACTCTTCTCCCTCTTGGTCAGATCCCTCAATCCAACCTTAGAAGTAATTTAATCTCATCCTGTTCTTCTCAGGTTTGGGTGGAAATAAATTCTTTTATTAGATTGTCCAAGGTGAGAATTTAGGAGTAAATGACATAAAGTTCATTAGGTCCAGTTCCTCATTTTAATAGTCATTCTCTCAATAATTAATCCATCAGAGTAGATTGCCATCTTCAGGAACAGCCCTCTTCCAAGGGCATATAAGCTATAAACCCAACCACCATGATGGTCTTTGGCATTCAAAATTCTTTTATTAATAACACTATTAATAAAATGATCAATTATTCAAACACTATATCTCTCAATTTTTTTTAACTGACACAACATTAAAAGGAATTTCTAAGCATAAAGAAATCAGTGTGTATTCAAGAATAGTTAACTGATCACTAGTGGACAACATGGCAGAAACCTAACTTTCAAATCTTTGGGGTCATAAAATTTTTGCAAGACTGATAAAAATCCAATTTCCTTTTTAACCCTTTTGGGTCTGGTCAAATCAAACACAGAATGAGATGTGCATTTCTATTTTCTCTCTGCTGCCTCATATGCAATGTACTCCTATTGTTTAGATATCCCAGAGTAGCAACCTCCTCTTGGCACAGTGTAACTCTACTGATGTTTCAGTGATGAGAGGGAAAATCTCAGCTACCCCTACCAATCATAGACTCTACTACCTTTTAAGTTTACAAGGTCACCTAGCAAAGGAAAGGAAAAACAAAGACAGAGGCAAAGTAGCTAGATGTCCCCTATACAAACCCAGCTAATTGAGTCCGTCATGTTGGGTTGGAGGTTTGTGCTACTACACCTATTCCTGCTATCACATCTTGTCATTTGAAAGTAGCCAATGAGGGACATCAGCCAGAAGTCTCTTCATTTATTAGATACTACTCTATCCCTTTTTGGCTATCATGGGTCAAGGGAAAAATCAAAGAACTACTTAGGATACACTTAGGATCTCGCAGGTAGATAGCCAAGCAACTAATATTTTTGAAACATTTATCATGTGACAGACATTATACTTAATGATGGGGATACAAATACTAACAAAAAGAAAATCAGTCCCTGCCCACAAGAAGCTTACTAATTCTAATGGATAAAGAAAACACTTAAAAGGTGCTGAAAAACAGAGGGAAGAAGGAAAGTACTGGACAGGTTGATGGCACAGTGAATAGAGCTGGGTCTGCAGTCAGGAAGACCTGAGTTCAAACACTCAGATGCTTATAGATATTTCTCTGTGACTGTTCTCAGTTTCTCATCTGTAAATTAAACTGGAGAGGAAATGGCAAACCATTTCAGTGTTTTTCCCAAGAAAACCTCAAATAGGGTCACAGAGAGTCAGACACAACTGAATTGAATGAATAACAATGAGAAAACTGAACAGCCACATGGGAAGAGGTATGGGTGGCAAGGTCCAGAGTCAGGATGAAGGGTAGTGGTCTGGACTCCTCTCCAAAATGGACACCCCCCCCAAGAGGAATTCACCAGTGAAAGAAAAGAACAAGAAATCCAAAAGAATGTTACAGAGTGAGAAGTCCCAAGACTCTAAAGGATGTTCTAAAGAGAGATGGCAACTTAGGAATGAGAGCAAATTCCAGAACCAAGATGAAGGACAATCAGCCAATAATCCTTTCAGGGCTGGGTGGCTACAAGGCTGAGAGTTGTGTTTGTTATAGCCAACACAGTGAGTCACCTTATCTTTGAAATTCCCAGAGGTTTCTGGGAGAGCTTTTGGTGAGTGCCCTGGCATGGCCTCTGTAGGTTCACTCAATCTCATTATAATAAACTTAATCCTCTGGGACTGAAGTAAAGGAAAATAGTGAGGAGAAAATGCTGAAGGATAAATTGTGAAAGAAGAAAAGAAAGCTCAGAATGAGTAGCCTCAGTTTTTTTCAATGAAGTATGGAGAAAAGACAGAGAAAATGGGATTGGGAATGGTACAGGTGTTTCAAGGAGAGAAGAGAAACTTTAGGACAAGAACTAAAAGAGGGAACAGAAAAGAAAATTAATTGATGAAGAGTAAAAGGTTTTTCCTATGCATGTAATCAAGTAAAACTCTTCTCAGTGATGAAGTATTTGAAATAGGAGGCTCTCTACTTTGCTTCTGGACTTGACTCAATGAATATATATTAGGAGGGCAAGGTTCAAATCTCATCTCTATTGCTCATTTCCATCTATATGGCATTAGACAAGTCACTTTAACTTTTTGAGTCTCAGTTCCTTCATTTGTAAAATGATGTAGTTGAACCAGAAGTCCACTAAATTTCCCTACAAATGGGAGCATCTGGGTGATCTCACCATCTGGAAAGAGTCTCTCTTCCATTTGAATCTGGACATAGACCTTCTCTAGGGTAGTGATAAATACTTTTGATTAGACAATTCTCTGCATTACTTGATAGTAATGATAAGAAAATTGTTGCATCTTTCAAAGATTCTTGCATGATATTGACATAGGCATGGGAGACCTTGAGAACATGTATTTTTCTATCAGATCAAAGGCTTTGTTAAATTCTAACATCCTCTCCGAAGTCACTCATCCAATCCCCACAAACTCTAGAAAGTTGTAACCTCACAAGACAACTGACTCCTTTTGAGTATAACCTTGAGAGATTAGAATTTCCATAACTGTTGCTCATAAATCCTCATTTGCTTTATTACTCAATATCGATCTGCCAGTTGGTATTAATTAACTTTGCAAGAAAATATTGTAGTACCTATGCCTAACCTATTGTGTATTCATGCCTAATGTCTCCTGATTCTTTTCAGGTAAAAGTATTCATCCCTGTATAGACTATCAGACCTGAATAGTATGTTGACTGGTTTTGCTAAACAACTCCCTTCCCCCCCCTTCCTTTTTTCTTTGTATTGTAAATGCATATTCATAAAGGCACTTTTTTTTTTTTGCAAGGCAATGGGGTTAAGTGGCTTGCCCAGGGCCAGACAGCTAGGTCATGATTAAGTGTCTGAGGCTGAATTTGAACTCAGGTACTCCTGACTCCAGGGCTGGTGCTCTATCCACTGTACCACCTAGCCACCCCATAAAGGCACTTCTTACCAAACAATCCTCCAAGACTAGAAGGCCCAATCTATGCTTTGTACATATATAGTGTCTTCAAAGACTCCAGCTTTCAGAACTAAGATATTGTATCTCATATGTAAGGAGCCTTGCATACTCATCTCTTCATATAATTTCAAACCAAGTTCATTTCTCATATCATATTGGCAGTGGATTAGTTTTTCCTTGCTTGATTAGCTCTAATACTGTGCTAATAAGCACAGTACCTTGGTTGACAAATGAATCCACTGCTAGTCTAGGTCAGGAAGGCTGCTTAGTTGCTGAACTGGTTTCTCATTGTATTAGGAGGCTACTGCCACTGATTTTAGTTGTCCATAGGACCTTTTCAATGAATCTCCTAGGCTCATCTGTCACACACATACACACACACACAATAGAGGCAGATTATGTTCCATCCAGCATCTCACAGCCATACATACTGCCCCAGGAGAATCAAGGGATTGGTATCCATTGCTCCTCATATTCAAACTCAGTCTCTTTTCCTTGTCTCCAAAGTGACATATATTTCAGACTCTGGTGCCAGTTAGAACCTTTTTGTTTCTCACCAAACTCCTGTGTCATCATGGCTGAAACCAACTTCCAAAGCAGAGTCTGGTAATGCTTCAAAAGCTAATCTCTTACTGGCCAATTCTCCCCAAATCAGAAACAAGCACAGGGATAATTTATCTTTTTTAGGCTATTCAGTCAAATATGTTATGGTAAAGATCAGATCTGCTGGTGAATATACTTTGAAAAGGCCTAATAGATCCTTCCTCATCAAAGATGGTCTTAATATACTTTCAAGGTATTATAATAAAATTTTTGCTGAGACCGGAAAGTATGGTTAGATGACTAGATGATATAATTAGAGTATATCCTTAGGCAAATCACTTGATCACTACCTCAATTTCCTTAACTGTAAAGTGTTATGTTCCTGTTAGATTAGCTGCTCAAGGAGTGTTAGGTTCCTGCAGGCTAGTCTATCCTTATCCAGATGAACATTGAAGGGGTGGGAGACAAGGAAAATGAGTTCTCCCAGGTCTCCAAGATCTCCCAGTTCTCCTCTTATTTACCAGAAAACAAGTGCTTAAATAGCCTCCCCAGCTCTGTGGCCTTGGGCAAGCCACTTAACCCCATTTGCCTTTCAAAAAAAACCTAAAAAAGATATCCTCCCCAGTCCCTGGTCCACTTACACTCCCATGGCACTCTTCAATCAACCAGTAAAATTGTGCTCCAGTGCTCGAGGATACCAGGTGATAAAAGTTTACAGCAGTCCTTTACAGTAAAATGGGGATACTTTCTTGGGTCATTGTGAGAATCCATTGACATAATATTTGCAATGTGCTTAGCACAATTCTTAGCACACAGCAGGTACTATATAAATTCTAGATATTATTATATAAATGGATAGTTACTGCTACTATTATTCATTTGTCTTTTTTTTGCTATCAAGAAGATTCCATGCCACTTACCCCTTTTAAGTATTTTGAGAATCAATCTGTCCAATGCCCTTTGAACTGTCAACTATTCTTTCATCTATGTTCTCTTTAATGCCATTATAGATTTAGAATTGAATGTGATCTTAGAGGTCATCTTGTACATTCCCAACTCAAAACTGATGCCTAACCTTGGAGTTAGGAGGACTTGTGTTCAAATCCAGCCTCAAACATTTTATAATTACCTAGCTGTGTGATTCTGGTCAAGTCTTTTATCCCCATTGCCTTGCAAAAACAAACAAATAAAAACCTGATGCCTAGAGACTTTGTTACTTGCCTAAGATCACTGGGGGAAAAAATCAAGAGTGAGATTTGAACCCAGGGCCTATGGCTTCAGAAGCAGCACATTTCGACATTCTCATGAAGCATGTCTGGAGTTATGATCTTAGAATTCAAAAGTAGTGGTCAAACTAGCACTGAAGAAGAAAAGATTTTGTTATTAAAATATTTACAGACAGACATTTCTTCATGTTTCATTCATTCATCATTCTCCTTCCCATTTCAGCTATAAGTTCCCTGGGGACAATCTGGCTTATTTGGGTCTCTTGCCAAGGTTTCCATAAACTAGTTTTTCTCCCTCCTGCTCCTTGCTATTTTATGAGGCAACACTGTTCATGATCTCCATCACTCTCCTCCTTAAGATTTCACAAATGAGTTTATATTCAAAACCAGTGTTGCCCTTGGCTGCCATAACCTTCCTCTTGGCAAGGAAGCCAAGCATTTGCTGGATAAGGTGGTTTTTAGACTCTTCAATCATCATAGTGATGGATTTACATCTGTTAAAACACCACAGGAAATGGCGATAGTCTGTATCCATGTCCATTTCCCCCCATTCATTTCCCATTTTTCAGCATCAGTAGTGTGTCTGAATAAATTGAAGTTATCTAAGGGATGTACCATCTAACTTTATATTAATTTTCATCTTGGTTTCAAGATGTAAACAATGAGAATGTATATGTAAATCTGACCTCCCCTGCCTCATCAGTAATCAAACATTTCTTATCTCTTGAAATATTAATCAACTTTTTTCATAATGTTATTTTGTGTCAGAGGCAGAGTGTACAGAGAACATACCTTGAAGTCAGGAAAATCCTGGTTCTTTGTCTCACCATTGACATATACTGACTATAATCCTGGGCAATAGATTTAACCTTAGTGCCTAAGCAGCTCTCTGAGATGATGAACCACAGAGAAGGTGCTGACTTGAATCAATAGAGAGACTTTCCTCCTCTGGGAGTTCCCAAATCAATGAGATTACAATCTCTATGTCCATCACATAAGATGTCTCCTCATTCTATTCAGGGAGTTGAGGGAGTATCCATTATTGCATATGATGTGAGAGATAGTTGATCTATCGGCTCATTTTGCCAATTTTCCCCCTTTCTTATATATTGTATAGGAAAGGGGGGAAGGAAGTACATATCCAGAAACTAAAGAAATGTAAATACAAATCATATCACTTAAAAAAAGAAATTTTTTTATAAATATATATGTATGTTTATGTATGTAAAAGCGTAATGATGTCATTTTGGTCCTTTTCAAGAAGGATAACCAACCAACCACGTACTTATGTATGTATATTCATGGTACATAAAAATGAGCGCTTTTTATCATTCAGTCTGGTTTCTCTCATTTCTTGCTCCTAAACAATGTTTTCCTTTTCTTTTTATTATTTGTTCTTGACCTATGGATGCAATTAATAGCGAAAAGACGCATTGAAGAGATCTGGATGTTGGGGATTTGCTCTTCAACTGATAGCTTTAGTGAGCTGCCTGGGTCACTTGGAGATTAAGCCAATTGTCCAGTGTCACTCAACCAACATCTCAAACCTGAGACTTGAACTCACCACCTGCTCAACTCTTGGGCTAGCTCTCTATCCACCAAGGCACGTAACTACTATAACATCTTTTCCAACTTGTTGTTCTTAGTCATCTCCTTTGCTTACCATTCCACCAAAATCACCAAAGATTAATATGTATATTTATTTTATTTGGAAGATTTTATCAGGGAATTTATAGAATTCTATTATCTTATCATCTTCAACCAGTGTTGGAACATACACTGCAGCTATCTTCATGGTGGTCTGTTTCCAAATGCTCACTACAAGTACTGCAATAAGAGACGACCAAGTGAACCATGACATGATGTCTCCAGCTGCCAGCTAAAACCCAGACAGCTCAGGAAATGACAATTAATTATAATTCTATCATAAGCCAAATCTAATTAGGAAGACAAATGGATGGGGCCATCCCCCCCCCCAAAAAAAAGTCAGAGAATCTAGTTGAAAACCAAGAAATAATTATTTTTGTTTCATGCTATTATGACCTCAGTAGCGGTTAGGGTTGAATAACTGAGAGGTGGCAGTTGGTAGGACTGACCCTGGTTCATTAAGAGTTACTCGATGATATTGTCAGAAGTTGTTCTTCCTAATCCCAGCCTGGGACAGAAGCTTCCTTTCTAGCATCCCTAAGGATGCTGGGACTATAATGAGAATGGCAGACTCCCGCGGAGTTCTGCCTTCACCAATAGGGACTGTTTGCCAATGGGGAAGAGTTGGCCCAGATTCCCTACTGAGCCAAAAGCCCTCTAAAAGAATGATCCAAGGTCAGCTCTGGGGAGGAGAGAAAATCTGAAAACAATACGATAAGTTCTTGCCATCACTTCCATTAAGTTGTAATTAGTCATTGAGCTTATGAGCTAGGAGAGGTAAAATCCTGGCCTTAAAAACTGCCAATTCCTTCAGGGCCTGGGACCAGTCTTTCAGTCTAAGGAAAAGGTCTAACTCTAAACCTTTGCTTCAAAGGACTAAATAAGAGAATACACTAGTAAAGTGTGATCATAGATTTAGAGGGCCATGGGACCTTAGCAGCCAGTGATTCCAACCCCCTCATTCTACAGGGAAGGAGAATGAGACTTGAGTCAGATGACTTGCCCAGGGTCATTCAATGAGGAGAGGTGGAGATTGTGCAATTGGTGGGAAGAAGCTCTGGAGACCTCTAAGGTAGAAGATTTCGATTTTAACTAATTATTTTTGCTAATTTGGTATTAAGCAACTCTGTCATTTCTATTCTGATAAAGCAAAGTGCTGTCAGCACACTCAAAAAAGAAAGAAAGAAAAGAAAAGAAAAAAGAGAAACTGCCTAAAATTGATGCTCTAGGGAAAGATTCCAACTGCCTCATCCTGGTTTTGTCCTTGGATCTAATCTCAAAATGACCATGAACTTTCTTTTTGATATTAGGTCATTATTGATTCTTTCTGGTCCTCATTTTTCCCCAAGAGAAAAACCAATATCAGACCAGATGATCTTGAAAGTCCCTTCTAGCTACTATGTGAGGTTTTTTTTGTTGATCTATGACAAATTTAGAGACAAATAAGCCTGGAAGAAATAAAAACATCAGTGATATAAATCCCCTCATTTTACTAATAAGGAAAATGAGTCATAAGTCACACAGACAAAAAGTATCAAATCCAATATTAGGGTCATATATTTATAACAAGTATTTTAGAGGCAATTAAATACAACTTCTCGTTTTACAAATGAGGCCCAGAGATGGAAATCTACTTGTCCATTACCATATATGGAATAAGTAATAGAGTCAGGATTTGAATTCAGATCCTCCAACACCAAATTTATTACCACGGTATTCTCATTAAATGAGCCTCAGAAAAGATCTGAGAAAACACTCAACTTCATCCACCTCATTTTATATTAAATACACCTGAGACAAAGAAAGGTAAAGTAATTTGTCCAAGATCATTTGGAAAAAAGCCCAATCTAGAATCCAGCTTCCAGTGTCTTTCTCTTACTCTTTTCTGTATTGTGTGCAATTTGCTAGTTTTGCAGGGGGGTATATTCAGTACGAATGCCTACCTTTAGAGAGGAGAAAGAAAACTCTTTCCCTGAAGGACAAGATGACATTTCACTGCAGTGGTTAGAATAAAAGTTTTTTTTTTTCTTTTCCTTCATTTAATTAAATTGGGGTTAAGTGACTTTCTCAGGTTCACATAGCTAATAAGTGACTGAGGTTGTATTTGAACTAAGGTTCTCCTGACTTTAGGGTTAGTGCTCTATCCATTGTGCTTCCTAACTACCCTTTTAGGTAATTCCTTACAAAACAATATTCTCCCATGTCATGGAGCAGACACATTTTTAAGCTGATCCTCAATAGAAGTGAAACAAAATGAGAGTATCACCAATAGCTCATGAGTTCACTGTAATATTGATGTCTTTTTATAATATATTTTAATTTAGACTTAAATAGGAAATAAGAAAAAAATTGTCTGCAGTCCATGAATATTTAATATAAAATAATAAATTTTCATTTATACATTGCTTTCAAAACTACCCAGCTTTTTTCTTTGTTTTCTTACAAGCTTTTTTCTTCTCTGCTGTGCATTTTTTACTCTTTTCCTCCCCACCACTACAATTAAGCATGAGTATATATATAAATATATATATATATATATATATATATACATATACATGGATAGCTATACACAAATATATAAGACTGTACTTTGTTTATTTCCTCCTATTAGCTGTTTCTCTGTTTTTCTAAAGCAGAACAAACATTGCCTGGGAGGTTGGTTTCTAGTCTTAGTTTTTGTTTTTGTTTTTCATATCTTCCCTGTGTAATATTTGGCAAATCACTTCCCCTTCTTGGACTCAGTTTTTTCATCTGTACTACAGACTCTATCAATCCATAACGTGGGGTGGCTAGGTGGTGTAGTGGATAAAGCACCAGCCTTGGAGTCAGTAGTACCCGGGTTCAAATCTGGTCTCGGACACTTAATAATGACCCAGCGGTGTGGCCTTGGGCAAGCCACTTAACCCCATTTGCCTTTCAAAAAAAAACCTAAAAAAAATCCATAATGTGTCAAAGTTAGATAGCACATGAGATATCAGGTAAACTGACCTTGATTGTTGATTGTATCCTGTTTCCCCTGGACCCTGTTGTTTGTATCCTTTTTGTGTCCCATTGTATCCCATTTACCCCTTCACCTAATCTTGGCTGTTAGAAGATGGTGTGACAGAAAATGAACTGCTGTTGAACTAGGGGGTTGAGCACCTTGGGATAGGAAGGACTAGTACATAGCTTGCCATTGGAAGATACCTGACCTAAGGTGGAAGACCACTTCCCAAGCGCCACCCCTTGCCCTATCGCAGAAAAAGTATTTAACAGGAAGTCCACAGCTTCTTTCCCTATTTTTTCCTTCTTCATTGACTCTAGCAAGATGTGTTTTTCTCATACTCTTTCTTAGACCCCAAGGCGCACCATGGGCCTCCCTTATGCCATGAGGCCAGACTAAGCCAAGCCTCATGGCTGCCTGTCCTTTTCTCTCTCTCTCTCTCTCTCTTTCACTTTCACTCAAACTTCACCTAGCCCATTCTTAAAGTGGTTACTGCTTTTCTAGGAGGTTTAACATATATATATATTTTTTTTTTGGTAATAATTTGCTGCAATAAATCCTGAGCAGTTTTAACATCCCAGAGAGCTCAAATTCTTTTATCCTTTCAGTGGCCTTCGATTTCTTGGTTACCCTAAACTCTACCTTTAATTGGTGACCCCAAAAATCCCAGCAGCAACAGAGGGACATCCCAGATAAAGGATTATCCCGACTCTGCTTAAATACTTCCAGTGATGGAGAACTCCCCATCACCTGAAACAGCCTACCCAATTTTTGGATAACTCTAATCTTTAGAATGCTTTTCTTCATTTTGAGACCTGAAACTTTGAACTACCAGCAGAACACAGAAAATAGAGTCGCAGCAAGAATGCTTTGGAGCTAATTAGTATATAAGTATATTGTTAAATTTAAAATGTGAATATTCACATCTCAAAAACTACTTTCAAATGCTACAAAGCAGACTATGTTTGTTGGTTTCTAGACTTAACAAAGGGAGAGAATATCAATAAAGGCATTGGTAAGTGTACATTTTTCCCATCAAGCTGACTGTTAAATACCTACCAACATAATAATAAAAATAATGTTTGCCCTTCATTCTTGAAGAAGACCCCAATATCAGGGAGGTGATGCCATGACGAGCACATGAATTGGATTTGAGTGAGGGGTCCTGTGCCAAGTCACCAGTCTCACTTTCTCTTCCAGAGTCATCTGAGTCCAGTGACTAGATAGAAATCAGTGTGAATGGAGATGGCCCTGGATGTGAGTCAATTTGAGTTAAATAACTTGCCTAAGGTCACACAGCTAGGAAGTGTCAGAGGTTAGATTAGAACTCCTGTCCTCTCTGATTGCAAGGCCAGTGCTCTTATCTATGGTGCCATCTAGCTGCCCCTCTTCCAATGTACTCCTGAGTTACAGGAAAAAATATAGACAAGTTATCAATTCAACTCTTCCACAAAGATATAGAAAATGCAACGATCTTATCCCTGATCATGAAATCCAAGGGGAAAAAAAAGTGACATTCTCATTCAAAATCAGAATTAAGGAGGTAGAGAGATCTAAGAAAACTGGGGACCTGATTCAGTGAAGAGGTATAATGTGGAGTATTCCAGGACTCAGGAATTGTCATTATCACAAGAAGAGGTCCCAGACCATAAAGCACACACTATAGGAAGAGTTACCAACTGATAACTGCTTTTTGCCTTGTACTCAATTTATATCACAGATTCCCGGGGCAGGCTGTGCATAGAGCTTGTATCTAAGAACAATGTTCCAGGTTGAGAAGTCCCTAGATTGACTACTGAGTAAAGGACACATTCAGAAACAAAGAATATCTGTGATGCTTTGATTCCAAGAGTGGAATAGAATCACAGTTACAGCCATTAGTTCAGTCTGAAGCTGAAACAGAATAACCAGGGGAAGAATCTAAGAACAGAGGGAAACCCAAGCTCTTTCATTCTGAACCTGCAGAGTTTTTCAACAGGCTAATCATGACTAATCTAAAAGAAGTCTACTGGACCTTGCATCAATGGCAAGTCCACAGGTGTGTAACTTATATCCAAAACTAGGTCAGGACCTGCAGAGCTTGAACTAAGAGCATAAGGAACAAACTACATCAGATTATTTTGGGACACTTCAAGCTTGCAGGTCACTAACCTGGGCAGTTTCTTAGATGCTGGAATAATATAATACTCAGTATTTCAAGAAAGTGTCAGCAGGACTCAATAATACAGAATCTCAACCCAGACATTCATTACAGGAATATACAAAAGCATATAGCATAACATAAAGTCCAAAGTCAAAAAGTGGGCTGAAAAAGTGAGCAAACAAAGAAACTAAAAGTGTTATTATGATGTTGGATATTCAAGATACAAACACAGAAAAAGTGAATGTCTCTAAAACATCTATAAGTATAGCCTCAAAAGAAAACACAAGTTGGGTACACATTCAATTAGAATTCCTTAAAGATGAAACAAGAACTTGTAAAAATAAAGCTAAAAAGGATTTTTAAAAACCAAAGGAGAGTGCTTGAAGGAAAGTAAGAAACCAAATAAGTTATGTAAGAAACCTTTGCAGAGAATTAATAGCTTGGAATAAGAATTTTAATACCTTACCCATGAAACAAACTACTGAAAATTCAAGAATCAAATAAAAACCAATGACTCCATAAGAAAACAAGAAATACAAGTAAAGTCAAAAGACTGAAAAAATAGAAGGAAATATAAAGTATCTCATAGAAAAACAACAGACTTTGAAAAGAAATTGAAGTGAGATCATTTAAGAATCACAAATCCATCTAGAAGCCATGCCAAAAAGAAATAAGCACCTAGAAATCATATTTAAGAACTCCTAAAACAACCCATATCTCTTAAAACTAAAAAGCAAAGCAAAAATAGGAAAAAACTATCTAGTTATCTTCTGAAAGAAAGCTCAAAATTAAATCTCTCATTAACATTATTGCCAGAATCCAGGGCTTCTAGATAAAGAAAAAAAAATATTGCAAGCATCCAGAAAGGAGGAACTCAAATACCAAAGTCAAGATTACATAGGATAAGTAGCTAAAAAAAGACAATCAAAAGACTTAAGTAAGAAAACTACATTTTACTACAAAAGATAATTTAGAATATGAATTAACAGCAATATTAAAAATTTATTTCCAAATGTTGTAGTATCTAAATACTTAAAGGAAAAATATATAGTAAAAAATATGAGGGGCAGCTAGGTGGTGCAGTGGATAGAGCACTGGCCTTGGAGTCAGGAGTACCTGGGTTCAAATCCGACCTCAGACACTTAATAATGACCTAGCTGTGTGGCCTTGGGCAAGACACTTAACCCCATTGCCTTGAAAAATCGAAAAAAAAGAGTATGATAATGGGGACCTCAATTTATCTAATCAAAGGTTTTGAAGTAAAGATGAAAATTAATTATAAATAGATAATCTAATTCCAACAATTAATTGGGTCAAGAAACAAATCATAGGAATAAGTGATATTTACACTAAAGATCATGACAAGAAAACAATATACTGAAATTTGGGAACTTGGTCAACAGAGTCCTTAAGGAAAAATTTCTATCTAAACACAACTATCAATAATAAAAAACAGATCAATCAATTGGACATGCAATTTAAAAAAAAATAAGTTGAAGCCCTCACGCAAACATCAAAGTAGAAATCTGAAAATCAAAGAAGAAACTTTAAAAAATCAAAAGTCATTGAATCAATGATTGAAATTAGGAGGCTTTATTTAAAATGGTAAATCATTAGCTAACTCAATTTAAAAACAGAAACAAATTAAACCAAATTATAAGTATCAAAAATGTAAAAGATGAATTCAAAACCAATGAAAAAGAAATAAAAGAGATTACAAGGAACTATTTCACCAAATCATGTGCCAATAAAATTAACAAAGTAAATTAAATGTTTAAAAATTTACCAAAAAATAATACATTGTACAGATTAACATCACAAAAAACAGACTTACATAATACAATCTTAAAAAATAAATTGAACAACCTAAAATGAACTCTCAAAGGAAAAACCCACATTGTCAGAGAAATTTACAAAGCAAATTCTATCAAGCATCTGCAGTACAATTCATTCTGATATTATATGATTTTTTATAAAATAGAGGAAAAGGTATCATACAAATTTGATCTTGCTACCTAAGCCAGGGAGAGCCAAAACCAAAACTGTAGATGAAAAATCCAATGAATATTAATGAAAAAATAAATTAAATATTAATACAAAAATATTAAATTAAATATTTAAATTAAATATCACAAATATTATACAATGTGGTGAGGCTTGATTTATATAAGGAATGTAAGATCAGTTCAATATCAGGAAAAGCATAAACAGAACTGACCATATTCAAAAAAGAGCAATAAAAATAAATATAATCAATAGATCCAGGAAAAAACACTAGAATTCATATGTTTTGTATTTTTTTTCTTCAATGGGATAAGTAATATCTAAAACAAAAAATCAGCAATATTTGAAATATAGATAGGTAAATACCTTTCCAATAAGTTCAAAGTCACTATGATTCAGTATAATGAAGGAAATGCTAGCTATAGCAATACTACTAAGAAGATGGGGCAACTAGGTGGTGCAGTGGATGGAGTGTGGGACCTGGAGTCAGGAGAACATGAGTTTAAATCAGCCTCAGACACTTAACAATTACCTGGCTGTGTGACCTTCAGCAAGTCACTTAAACCCATTGCCTTGCCAAAAACAAATACTACTAAGAGAATAAGAAGTAGCATTTATTTTTCTCTTTAACAAGTACAAATCTCTTAACAAATGTTGTCATATTTATTTTTTTTTATTTTTTGGCTTTTATAAGGCAATGGAGTTAAGTGATTTGTTCTCCAGGGTCACACAGCTAGGTAATTATTAAGTGTCTGAGGTCACATTTGAACTCAGGTCCTCCTGACTCCAGGGCCCACGCTCTAGCCACTATTCCATCTAGTTTCTCTGTCTTATTTAATCTTCGCAACAGCCCTAGGAGATGGGTTCTTTTATTATTCATTCACAAAAGCTATTGGGGAAACTGAAAAGCAATCCTGTGAAAACTAAATGCAGGGCAAAATTTCACCCTGTATCCAAGATTAGCTCCAAATGAATACTTGACTCAGACAGTAAGGGTCACATCATAAACAATTTAGAGAAGAAAAGAAAAATTCACCTCTCAGATGTATTATGGATAGAGGAAAATTCTTTACCAAAGAGGATCTCAGAAGGTAATATGGATGGTTTGGATTATATGAAAATAAAATTTTTGTACAAACAGGGACAATGCAGATAAAATGAGAAGTGAGTAAATTACAAAGGAAAATTTGTACAGCAAGGTTTTTTGATCTCATTTCTAAGGCATATAGAAAACTGATTAAAATTTATATGAATGAGTTATTCTACAATTAGTTGAATGGTCAAAGGATATGAACAAACAATTTTCACAGGAAGAAATTCAAGACATCAAAATGGCTATGAACTGGTCTAGCCATTCATGAAACCATTTTGGAACTATGCCCCCCAAACTATTTCATCATGTATGCATACATATATATACATATATTTAAATTAATTCAGTAATAATATTGCTAGATTTTTGTCCCAAACACATCAAGGAAAGAGTAAAATGATCTTTACATAATAAAATATAGCACCTCTTTCTTCAAGAATTGATAACTGAAGTAGTACCCTTCAGTTGGGGAATGGCTGGACAAGGTATGGAACATCAAGCACTATTGTACTATAAGAAATGATGAAGATTGTCTCAGAGAAACCTAGGAAGATTTGAGTGAACTGATGTAGAATCAAGAGAACAATTTATAATCACAAGAAATCCAGACAATTTGTATTATCCAACACCTCATACAGAGGTGATGGACCCAGACTGTCAACGGAGACTTTTCTTTTTTTGGGGGGGGGGTCAATTTGAGTTGTTTTACTTGACCTTGTTTGTAACAGAGAATTTGTTTTTCTTGCTTTCTCAGTGGAGAGGGGAGAGATTGGGATAGAAAGGACAGAAGAAAATATTTGAAATATTTTTGAAAAGGAATACTTTTTTAAAAAAAATTAGAAATTTAGAATTTTTGAAGAAAAATTGAAAATGCATATTTTTAAAATAATAAAATAATTTTTAAAAAACCTTTTAATCCTCTCCTGTTTTAAGATAAAAGAATCCTATGACATGGTTTCTAGACCTCTCAACATTTGAGTCACTGTCTTCTGGGCACTGTTAGCCTTCTCAATGAAGCACTCAGAACTGAGTGTGGCCAAATGGGGTCAGACAAGAATCAAAGAATCAAAAGCCCTTGGATGTCATCTAGTCTGTCCTCATTGTTTCCACTAACTATTTGGTATTGGAAGACTGAAGTTCAGATCCTGAATCTATTTTTAATGTGCATGAGATGAAAAGGAAGCAAGTCCAGAAATTTTGATAAAAATAAGATCTTAAATGCATAGGTTCATAAAAATAGAATTGGAAGAAAACTTAGATGCTATTAAGTCCTCATTTGAGCTATGAGGAAATCAAGACTTGGGAAGTGATAGGACATTCCCAACATGATTGAGCTGATATGTGACAGAGCCAAAGCCAAATGATCAGCGAATGAAGCATTTGCTTACACCCATGCCAACCTTTCTTCTCCCTTACACTGTCTCCCTTCAACCACATCCTCTCTGCCTGTCTTCAATAGGATGCCCCAAACACTGTAATTCTTTAATTGCAGCCTAAACCTACATATTAGAAGTCAGGATAGTAGCATGAATAGAGCGATGGTCAGCCTCCAATCCAACAAGACCTAGATTCAAGTCTTGCCACTGACATGTGTTGGTTGTATGAAGCAAGTGGCTTAATCTCTTAGTGTTCTGAACAGCTCTCTGAGATATTAAGCTATATTATAGCTCTCAAAACCTCAGTTTCCCCAACTATAAAATGGAATAATCAATCACTTATGCTATCAGATACACAATGTTGTGAAGAATCCATTGTGTCATCTTTTAGAAGAATCAGTCATGGTTACAAGATAAGTGTCTTGGGTTATCTCTATCCAGTCGTCAACCCCATCACCCTCAAAAGTGGATTAATTCCATCACCTAAATCAGTCATGCTGGCAAAAAGAGAATGTTACTGGGTTCATCTGGACTTGGTTTTGTTGGATTTCTGCTCTCTGTACCCTATCCTGTCCCCTCTCAATGCAACCACTACCCTTTAACATCAAGAGATATTTCTTTGGGTCATCTTCAGAACTCTTTAAATAGCATTCTTATAAATGATGAAGTTTAAGGAAAATAGGATACTCCTTTACCAGATGCTTTGTCATACCCTATATGCACAAAAGAGTGGCCACTCTTTAAAAAGTTACATATATATTCTAAAGATGTGCCCATTGCTTGGAGCACAGAAACCACCATCCATTTATCTCCATCAGAACCCAATCAAGAGAGGACCATAGAGGTCAGCTCATCATCAAATCATAGATCTACAATGGGAAGAAACCTCAGAGATCATCAAGTTCTTCCCCCTCACTTTCTAAATGGGGAGACTAGGGTCCAGGAAGGTAAAAGTGACTTGTTCCAAGACCTATATTCCCATATCTAACACTTTCTATATTTGCATCTTATCTTTAGGGGCTGCTGGACACTCTTCAGCTTACCTTAGTGGTGGCAAATGTGATTTTTGAAAACAGTCAAGGATCTTTTGGAGTCTGACTTGGTAAATTAAGTAATTAAGCAATATAAAGGAGTGCCAGCTTTGATCAATGAGTTTTACTTTGATATAAGAAAATAAGTGGAGTAATATGGAAATATTTAATATGAAAAATACACTTTAATAATACTTTTTAAAAATAAAAAGGCAATGATAAAGAAAAGAAAATAATCTTGCCACTCATTAACTGCCTCTAAAAAGTGTGTACGTTCTTTCTTTTTCTATTTCTTTTAGTTTTTAGTTTTAGTTTTTTCTTTTATTTCCTTGTAAATGGTATAATAAAATAGATTTCTTTGGATCACATCAGTTAATCGTTCTTGATCCAAAGGCCCCAGGCTACAACATTCATTGCAAATGAGGCCTCCTTTGACATAGGCCAGAAATAACAAATTACCATCTTTGTCAGGCAAAGCCATATAAAGTAATATATATTTCCATTTTCCTTTATCACATAGAAATTCTCTAATCATCTTTTAATCACCATTATGAAAATTTTAAAGTGTTTCCATAGAAAGAGTATTAAAGAATTTCAATTTAATAGAGCAAGCATAATATCCACTTTATGTAGATCATCTTTTCATAATTAAATTTAACTACTCCAAGCATTTTAGGTTTATTCTCTTGGTGGATATATTATGTTCTAAATATAATTTAGCCTATTTTATGAATTTTTTGATGGCCGTATATCAAAAGGATTTAATTGTCAAGTTGCTTTTAAAATATCTAGACGAATTATATTTATTGCACTCCACTGATAGTCACATTTCCTTCTTTGTTCCAATTTTCTTTGTTTTGGGAGGTTTAATCTAATAGTAAAATATAAAACAGTTGGTCCTGTGAGCCACAGAAGAATGTAAAAAACATTTAAAGCCATGATACTGGTACCAATTTGACAAATACTCAGTAGGCGATGTCATAGCAATCGTTGTGAAAATAGACTTGCTTCCTTTCTTTTTGCAACCTGCAGAAACCCAACTAACTAAGCAATCCTAACTAGGGAATATAGCATGATTTGGTCACTAGGTGGTTTTTGCCTGTGAGTAAAAGTACAAGATTGAAAGTTTTATCATTAGCTATGGTATCTTAAGACAGTTCCCCTCCCACCTCTCATTTCAATGTGTTGTTGTATTGTCATTTTATTTATTTCGTAAACCTTTCCCAATTGATTTTTTTTTGTTTTCAACATTCATTTTTCTAAGGTGTTGCATTTTAAATGTTTCCCTCTTCCTCCTCACCGATATAACATGCAATCTAATATTGGTAATACATATAAAATCATGTTAAAGACATTTTCACATTAGTCATATTGTAAGAAGAATTAGGTCAAAAGAGGAAAGCCACAAGAAAGAAAAAAGGGGGGGGGGAGAATAATTTACTTCAATCTTTATACAGATTCCATAGCTTTCTCAGGATTTGTATTGCATTTTCCATCATGAGTCTTTTTATTTATTTATTTTTTTGGCAAAGCAGTAGAATTAAGTGACTTGCCCAAGATCTCACAGTTGCCTTTTGGAATTGTCTTGGATTATTGTACTGCTATCCTAGTCGATCATCGTACAATGTCACTGTTAGTGTGTATAATGTTCTCCTGCTTCTTACTTCACTCAACATCAGTTTACATAAGTTTTGCCAGGTTTTTGGAAATCCACCTGCTCACATTACTTATAGCACAATAGAATTCCATTGCATTCATTAATCACAGTTTATTTAGCCATTCCCCAATTGATGAGCATCCTTTCAATTTCCAGTTCTTTGACATAACTAAAAGAGCTATAATAAATATTTGGTCGTTTTCCCTTTTTATGATCCCTTATGGATACAGGCCTATTTGGAGTATTGCTGGATCAAAAGTTATACCCAGTTTGACTGCCCTTTTGGTCATAGTTCCAAATTGCTCTATAGAATAGAGCAATTGGATCAGTTAACAATTTCAGAGAGAATTGGTGTCCCAGTTTGCCCATATCTCCATTCAATATTGTTCATTTTCCTTTTTTGTCATATTGGCCAATCTGATAGTTGTGAGGTGGTGCCTCAGAGTTGTTTAAATTTGCATTTCTGTAATCAACAATTAATTGCACATTTTTTCATATGACTTTAAATAACTTTAATTTTTTCATCTGAAAACTGCCTATTCATATCCTTTAACTATTATAAATTTGACTCAGTTCATTATATATCCCAACTTACTGCATATCTTTTAATCTTGGTTGCATTGATTTTATTCATTTTAATTTAATGTAATCAAAATTACAATCATGCAAAGAGAAAGGAAGCAAGTCTATTTTCACAACTATTGCTATGACATCACCCACTGAGTATTTGTCAAATTGGTACCAGTATCATGGCTTTAAATGTTTTTTACATTATTTTGTGGCTCACAGGACCAACTGTTTTATATTTTAACTATTAAATTAGGAACAAAACCTCCATCAAAACCTCAATCAATTTAATTTATTTAATTTAATGTAATCAAAATTATCCATTTTGCATTTACTAATGTTCTCTATCTTTTGTTTGGTCATAAACTCCTCCCCTTTCCATAGATCTGACTGATACATTATTCCTTGTTCTCCTAATTAACTTATGGTATCACCCTCTATATTTAAATCCTGTACCCATTTTGACCTTCTCTTGCTATAGGGTCTGAGATGTTAGTTTCTGCATTATTCTTTTCCAGTTTTTCCAGAAGTTTTTTGTCAAATAGTAAGTGCTTAGCCCAGAAACTCAAGCCTTTGGGTTTATCGAACACTAGATTACAACATCATTTACCGCTGTATTGTGTATATCTAATCTATTCCATTGATCCATGATCTATTTCTTAAACTAATTCCAAATAGTTTTAATGATTGCTTTCATTAGAGCTGGTACAACCAGACCATCTTCCTTTGCAGTCTTTTCATTAATTCCCTTGTTCTTGAGCATTTGTTCATCCAGATGAATTTTGTTACTATTCTTTTCTAGATCTATAAAGCATTTGGTACAAACTACTCCTGAAGAAGAATCATGGAGTGTTCATAGAGTTCCTGGGTTTGTCTTAGCAGGTAGACACCCAAATATTTTATATTCTTTACAGTTATTTCAAAGGGAAGTTCTCTTTCTATCTCTTGTTCAACTTTGTGGGCAATAAATTGAAATGCTAATCATTTGTATGGATTTATTTTCTATCCTATCACTTTTTTTTACTAAAGTTGTTAATTATTTCAATGCTTTTTTAGCTTATTTCTTGGGATTATATAAGTATACCATCATTTCATCTGCAAAGAGTAATAGTTTTGTTTCCTTTTTTGCCTATTCTAATTGCTTTGATTACTTTTTCTTCTCTTGTTGCTAGAAGTAGCATTTCCTGTACAATATTGAATAATAGTGGTACTATTGGACATCATTGTTTCACCCCAGATCTTATTAGGAGAGCTTCTAACTTATCATCATTAAATATAACACTTGCTGATAGTTTTAGATATTTATCATTTTAAGGAAAACTCCATTTATTCCTATTTTATTCCCCCATGTTTTTAATAGAAATAGGTGTTATATTTTGTCAAAAGCTTTTTCTATATCTATTGAGATAATCATATGATTTCTAGTAGTTTTATTATTTTCTTTTTAAGGTTTTTGCAAGGCAAACAGGGTTAAGTGGCTTGCCCAAGGCCACACAGCTAGGTAATTATTAAGTGTCTGAGACCGGATTTGAACCCAGGTACTCCTGACTCCAGGGCCGGTGCTTTATCCACTACACCACCTAGCCACCCTATTAGTTTTATTATTAATAGGCTCAATCATGCTGATCATTTCCCTAATATTGATCCAACCTTGCATCCCTGGTAAAAAAAAATCCCATCTCATTGTGATGTATTATCCTTCTGATAAATTATTGTTGTCTCTTTGGTAATAATATTTTGTTAAAATTCTTGAATCAATATTCATTAGGGAAATTGGTCTGTAATTTTCTTTCTCAGCTTAAAGAAAAAGAAATTAAAAGATCAGAGAAGTTTGATTTAACATGAAGTAAGGAACAGAGGCAGGTTTCAAATCTAGAGTCATTGATGTCAAATTTAGCGGTATTTCTGCTAAAATGCACTCATTAACTCTTCTCACAAATGGTATCTTTCCTTCTGAATCCCTCCCAATGAAGAAGAATCCATCGTTATCAAAGACAACCTACCCTATTGTTGGACAGATCCAATTGTGTGACTGCATTGTGGCTCTCTGACTCTCCCTTACTACTCCAAATTTTACCTATCCTCTTAAGCAAGTGATCACCCTCTTCTACTTATGCTCTTTCAGACACTTCATTGGTTCATAGAATTAGAGTTGGAAGGGATCTTTGAGGTAATCTAGTTCACCCTCCCCCATTTTATAGATGAGGAAACTGAGGCTCAGAAATGGCATACACACAGACAATAGAATTAGGGACAAGAAAAATGAGCAGATGGGGCAGCCAAAACCTTTCTCCTCCAACATGCATCTTGTATGTACAGAGTTGTTTGCATGTTGTCTCCACCACTCTATGTGAGCTCCCCTGACAGTGTCAGGCATAGAGTGACTACTTAGTGAAAACTTGCCGCCACATCCTGCCTTTAATCTATCAAATAAAATCTTCCGTTTTTTTGAAAGCCAGTGACATTGACCTCTTTGTTTTTCTACAAACAGGATATTCCTTCTTTCAACTCTAGGAGTTCTCTTTGGCTAGCCCCCATGCCTGAAATGCTCTCCTTTCTCTATTCTAGCCCTTGATCTCCCTGGCTTCTTTTAAGTCACAACTAAAATTCCACCTCTTAAAGGAAGCTTTCCCTGCTCAGTCTTATTTCCAATACTTTCCCTCTGTCCATTATTTCCTAATTATCCTTTATATAGCTTGCATTTTCTATATTTATTTGTATGTTGTCTTTCTCACCTCCCCACCCCCATTAGATGGTAAACTCGTTGAAAGCAGGGACTGTCTTTTACTTTTTTGTACCTCAGTGCTTAACACAGGGACTGATACACAGTAGGCATTTGATAGATGTTGACTGACAGAAAGAACTAGAAAAATCAACAAGGCAAGTATCTGGGTGCTTGGTGCTTTTGAAGCACTGGCATTTATTAGGCTTAAATTGACACACAAGAATATGGAAAGAATACTTGGGGATATTTTTTCCTTAGCAACATAGATGAGGACATAGCAAGAACACACTCACAGCCATCCACATGCTTACTCACGCTTTCCCACACTCAGACATTTTACCCTGTTCTTTTCATTAGGGTCAATTTAAAAAAAAATACAAGAAAAGCATTGTGAAAAGGGGAGAAAAAACATCAAACTTAGTATCAATAAAATAAAAAGCTCTTAACCAGCAGATACACTGGTTTTATTACCTATTATTACTTAATTAGAATTCCTATTTATAAATAAATAGTACCAGTAAAATATTACATCTGAAGAACCCTGCAATAGTTTTACTTACAAACTTTTTTTTTACCATTTTATGCTCTTTAAAAAAAAAATCCCACCACCACCCAACATAGTTTGTTTCCTTTTGGCATTACTGTGGTTTCTTTGGAAATAAAGAATTTGAAAAGAAGACAGTGTCTTGCAAAATCTTCCATTTTTGAAGGCAGGGCAAGTGGGTTGAAGGGCAGGGAATAGAGGCTGAAGTCTTGACTGGATTTCTTTTTGGTCAGTAAGTGAATTTATTTTGGCTTTTCTTTGTCTTCTGTCAACTCCTGAGCTGGTGCTTTGTCCTTTCCATCAACTCCTGAGCTGGTGGTCTGTCTCTTCTGTCAACTCCTGAACTAGTAATCCTCTTATCATTGAAGTTCTGCCCAAGTTGAAACCACCATATTTTATTTTCTGCCAAAGCAACACATTTCCCATCAACCCACATTTCAATGTGGGTTGACTATAAAGAGAGAAAGTAGGAAAGAAAACAAGGTCTTTTGAAAGAAACATCTCCAGGCCTAGACAGGAATAGCTTTCTTAGTCCCATTGGCAAGTCAAAAGGGAGTGTCAGATTTATTATACAGGTCAAACACAAAGGTTGTAGTAGATATTTGCAGAAACAGCACATGTCAGAGGTAGATACCTATCTTTCTTAGTTAAGGGGAATGTGGGTTTTGGGTGGGAGGGAGAAGAAGAAATAAGAGATGATTAAAAAAAAACAATAACCCATACACAAGCACACTTTGTAATACATCCTGTCTAGGTTTCCCTGCACCCAAAAAGGGACCGGGTCCCTTTACGAGAAGAAAAAGAAAAAATATATTATCATTTATCATATCGCAATGTTACCATTACCACCAAGGGATTAGGGCCAGGAAACAAAAGATCCAATGCTCCCAGGATGTAGAACTCTGTGATAAGAGAGTCAGGAAGAATAGGAAGGATGTCTGAAGACCAGAAGGGAGACATTAGAAAGTAAGCTCTCTGAGGGCAGGAACTGTTTTGCTTCTTTTCTTTTCTTTCCTTTTTTTGTTTTTTATTTTTTATATGTCTCTTTATCACCAGCACCTAGGATAGTGCCACCTACATCACAGGCACTTCATAAAGGTTGATTAATTGACTATGTTTTAAGAAGAGACGTACCAAGGACTAAACAGTGTCTGAGGCAAGTGATTAAAAAAAAAGGTTGATATTCATTATCAAGAGTTGGGGGTAAAGGAAAAACAAAGACCCTGAAACGCTGCCATGAATCAAGGCCACTGTTGGGAGGAGGTTGAAGGTCAATGAGGAACAAAGGAAAATGAAGGAAGAGCTCATTGAAGTCTCCAATTGAAATTGTTTCTTTATCTCAGCTAACACAGTGCTTCTTATAGAGTAGGCACTTTAAAATGTTGTCTCCCCCATTAGAAAGTGAGTTTCTTGAGGTTAGAGATTGTTTTGCCTTTTTTTGTATCCTCAGCAATTAACACAGTGTCTAGCACATTGTAAATATTTAATACATGTTTCTTGACTTGATGTGTTAATTTTGATTGATTGCAAGAGCTTTCTATGCCCTTTAAATCAGGGCACCCTGGGGCCAAGCCCTAGTTGGCCTACCCTAGTTACAACTCTGATGTTGAGATGAAGAAATACAACTCAGGCCTCAGGATAGATGGATTTGGAAGGTAAGAGGAGATGGAATCATGGAGAAGGTTTTTTTGGTGGGGTTGGGCTTTTTGGGAGGTGGGGGTGAGTTTTTGAAACAAAACAAAGAAGTCACATTTTTTGAATTGTGGTTTCAAATCAGCGTCCAACTAGCACAAGGGCCCAGTTTGATGAAATCTTGCCAAAGGGGGTTTCTGTCTTTCATCCTCCCATTTCTTTTATGTCTGCCATCATAGTCCCTTGTTCAGTCTTAGCTGTTCTCACTCCACTCTGGCACCATGCCCACCCCATGGACAGAGTGGTACTGATGAGGAGAGAGGGTTCGAGGTACCCCATGGGAGTATAGGAACTCAGTTGGCTGTATGCTGCCAGGGGACTGGAGGCTGGTCTGCGGCCCACACTGCCGAACCACAGGCTGATGGGAGACAGACGTCTGGTGCTGGAACATGCTCTCCCCAAGTTGGGGGGAACTGTGATTGGCCACCCCAGCCAAACGGGGCACCAAGGGCCCTGAAGTGAAGTGGGCTGAGAAATGCTGGTAGGGAAGTCTATCCACAGACTGCATGGCGGTCACTGTGCAGCTGCTGTAGGAAGGCATGGCGGGCCATGTGTTACAGCTAATGTCTTCCAGGCTGGGCACAGAGTCTGTGGGGGGAGCAGAGCTAGCATACATGCAAGCCTGGCGCTGGGCAGATTCAGTCCTGTAGGAGGGATTCAGCCCCTGCTGCTGGGAGTAACTGGAGCGATAGAAGGGGTCCTCTTCGGTGGGGGAGGTCTCCATGTAGGGTTTTTTGTAGGGATGCTCAGTGGTGGAACATTCCTCATCTGCTAAAAGACAAGAAAGTGAATACACACAGGACCCTGAGTCAGGCGAAGGACAGTTAGGGAGAGGTGGCAATAGCAGCCCTCAGTATGGACTGGGTAAGGGATAAGCAGAAGGATTCATGGATCATGAATATTAATCACAGGCTTATATCTGGGATGTATTTCAGGGGTCATTCTGTCTAACTTGCTCATTTTATAGAAAAGTTAAGTAATTTATTGCCCAAGGACTTATAGGTTGCAGAAGCGCCACATAACAAAAGCTCACTGGTTGGTTAGGAAGTTTGACTTTGGATCCTAGTATAACAGTGGCCATTTCCACTATGTTATGGATGATCTAGCAAAGGTTATACCCAAAGGTCTGGATTTAGAGATCACCTAGACCAAACACCTCATTTTACAGCTGTGGAAACTAAGACCCAAAGATGAGCTAATAAGATCACACGATTTAGTTCTGGAAAGTCATCTGGTCCAATTTTACAGACCAAGAAACTGAGTCCAGAAGGGAAATGAAGGGAAGGAAGGAGAAGGCAGAGTAGGAAAGGAGAGGGATGAGGAGGGGAGAAGACTGGAATGAGGAGAGGAGAGGAGGGGAGAGGAGGGGAGGGGAGGGGAAGGGAGGGGAGGGGAGGGGAGGAGAGGAGAGGGGTGGAGAGGAGAGGAGAGAAATGAAAAGAAGAGAGGAGAGATGATAAGATCCATAGCTTGGAATTTTTTCCATTGTTGCTTGAGTTACAACCATCAAATTTTTCCATTTAACCAGGGCGTTTCCCCTTTGCGATAATAGAAAATACAGCTGCAGGGTACCCTTGGCAGGGAGGGGGAGGAAAATACTACTCAAGAGTTTCTGATCCCCTTCCAAATTTGCTGCAAGTAAAAGAAAGAAAAATAAGAAAGGGGCCAGCACACATTTTGGGAAAATCGTAAAATTATCAATTCCTGTCTTTAATTCACCAGAGATCTGATCCTGATCCTTAGAAGAATGAAATGGCAATTCCCTCATTCAGACTGGCCATTGACCATTTCAAATCCTCTCTAGCTTGAGCAAGGTGTAGGGTTTTGCATTCATGGAAACAAACTTGGATGCAATCTATGGAGATGGATTTTCATTACTGTCTGATGATAGGCATCATGACAAGAACACTAGATTTTTGTCTGGAAGGATGTACAGTTAATCCATCTCCAAAATCTCTGACATCTATGTAACCACAGACAAATCACTTCACCTCTTTCCATACCTATGTCTCCTCACTTGTAAAGAGGAGATTTGCCTCATAGGGTTGTGACAAGAATTGAATGTCACTATGCAGATAATTTTGGGGGGAAAAATGGGCCTGCATAAATTTAACATAATATTAATATAAGTTCCCATTTTTTCCCAGAGAGTGTGGGAGGTTAGTGGAAAGTAGTTAGGATCACTTTTTTTTCAAAGAATATCCATAAAATAGACAAAATAGAGGGAGAACTGAGTCTTTCTGTGAAAAATCAGAAGTCACTCCAGTACCCCAAATTTCCAAGACTCATTACTATAAAAAAAGATCTCTTTATTTGATAGTATTGAAAAAAAATGTATCTAGTTGTTTGAATTCTAAATAAATAGAAATCCTAAAACCTAGAAAGGAGTTGAGAATCCATAGTGTTTGAAGTCAAGGATCCTTAGAACAGAAAATGTCAAAGCTAGGAGAGGCTTTCTATGAATCAAAGGATATAAGAGCTGGGCAGAAATTTAGTACATAAAAGATGAAAACTAGGAACAGCTAGGTGGCACAGCCTAGAATCAGGAGGACCTGAGTTCAAATTTGACTTCAGGCACTTAATGCTCACTTAGCTATATGACCTTAGGCAAGTCACTTAGACTCAAAGTCTTGCAAAAAAGAAAATACTAAAAGATCAAAGTTAAAAGGGATATTAAACCACAGTCTATGAGAACATGGAATAGCAGAGCTGAACATAATATTTGAATTTCCCTTCAACACTGAATGTCAAAGATGAAGGAAGGATCTTAGAAAAGAGAATTTGAAACCTGGGAGGGGTCTTAGAACAGACAGTGTCAGAACTGGCAGGGACTTTGAAATAGGGCATCGGAATAGGGAATGGCAGACTGGGAGGGACCTCAGAATGGCAGAGCTGTAAGAAGCCTAAGGTCACAGAACAAAGATGATAGCAAGTATTTCTTAGCTAATTTAGATGTGCAACGTTCTTCACACAAGTTCCAACAATCCTGGGAAGCTTAGACCGTGAGCTCCTTGAGTGAAGAGATCCTCATTGGCCTTTCTATGAATGGCAAGAGATTAACACAAGGCATTTATGTTGTTCTGTCATTTCAGGCACGTCCAACCCCTCATGACATCATTTGGGGTCTTCTTGGCAAAGATCTTAAAGTGGTTTGTCATTTCCTTCCCCAGCTCATTCAGGGTCATGCAGCACATTGATAGTTGAGTGGGGCCATTGATAGAGCATCAGGCAAGATCTGAGTTCTAATCCATTCTCAGCACTTCCTATTTGTGTGATCCTGGAGAAGTCACTTAATCTTGTTTGCCTTAGTTTCCTCATCTGTAAAATGGGTATAATAGCTGCACACACACTCTCCCCCTCCAGGAATTGGTGTGAGGATCAAATGGAATCATACTTTTCATGCTCTTAATGCATAGTAGGTGCTTTATAAATGTTAGTTGTTGGTGTTGTCATAGCTTTGACAACCCTAAGAGGAAGGAACAATAGATATTAATATCTCAGTTTTGCCGAGGAAGAATTGCAGTCCTGGCAAATGATTTCATTTTGGATTCAAGGCCTAGTATAACAATGGAAAGACTACTGGAAAGGGAAGGATGTTAGGATATAAAAATGGACATCAAAGGTTTTTTTGAATAATATGTTCTGAATGCTTCAAAGCATTCTACACACAATATCTCATCTGACCCCCAAAACAGTCCTATAATATAGGTTTTATCTTTCCCACTTTAGAGATGTGGAAACTGAGGCTCCTAGAAATTACTTGACTTGAGACTGAAACCCAATTCTCCTTAACTCCATGTCATAATATCATAGGATTATAGATTTAGAGCTAAAAGGAACTTTAAGAGGTCATCAAGTCCCATTCTTCCATTTTACAGATGAGGAAACTGAGGATGGGAGAGATTAAGTGACTTGCTTCCATCATACAGCTAGTAAGTATCTGAGGCAAAACTGGAATTCAAGTCTTCCTGACTCTAACCTCACCCAATGTATCACTGCACTGAGGAGGACCAGACAAATGGGAGACTGCATTTCAGTCCTTTCACCCGACCTCATTCCTGCTTCTCCTTTTAAAAGCAAACTCATTGAAAGGTTCCTTACTCATTCTGGTGCTTTCAGTGAAATTCTGCCTGCTGGCTGCTATTGTTTGATACTTTAGATGGGGGGGAGGGTCCAAACAAGGGCAGAGCTGCTCTACCTCCCAGTGGCCACTAGAAGAGCCCAGTGGGGGTCTCTCCCAGGCCCCAGCCCTGCCCCCTGCGTGGCCTGGCATTGATAAAAGCTCAATCCACTGGGAGCCAGATAGTCAGGAGACAGTAGAGGCCAAACACAAGGCCTCCATCCATCCCTTTGACCAGCTCTGGCCCTTTCCCATCACCCGGCCCCAGCTCAGGAGAACACTGGCAAAGAGATAGTTGTCTCCTCAGTGACAATGAGGGGAAATGAGATAATGGAGATGCCTGGGGGTGGGGAAACCACCCAAGGAGGCATCACTTAACAGGGGTTCCAAACTAGAAGGAAATTTCTGCTGATTCCTTATCACCTTACAGTGTGGACGCCCATGATGAATGGGCTGGAGTTGTCTGGACACAGAGCAGTCGGAGATGGACTGGAATGCTGCCTGTCACTTCTCTGGGACAGGCAAGACAGTGGGGTGAGAAGGGCAGAGATTTCTAAGGCTAAGGCAGGCAGGCATGGAGTCTGAGATGCACTGTTAAGGAACTGTCTAGTCACCAAAGCAGTGGCCTCCTTACCTTTATCAATGGATATTAGAGTTTAAATCATAGGATCTTAGAATGGGAAGGAATCATTGGGTTCTTCACTTTTACAGTCAAGGAAGCTGAGACACAGTGAAGCAAATGGACTTGCCCAAGATCACAGTGTCATAGTTTTAGAGTTGAAAGGGACTTGAAAGGCCATCAAGTCCAATTTCCTCCTTTTTTTTGGTGAGGAAACTGAGGCCAACAGGTTAAATAATTTACCCAAAGACAGAGGTAGAAAGGAAACAGTTAAGACTCTGATTTGAAATTTAACAACTGACTCTCTTGTCAATCTGCTTTGGTTCAAAAAATCTAATTTGTAACATTTCCCAATTTCCAAAGTGCAAATGCTCATAGTAAAATTTAACAGCTTATTTCTCTGAAACCAGTCTGAGTTGACTCCAGCTCACACCCTATAGGAAGACATCTAAGTTATCTGGCCCAGATTCTCTAACTCTGAACTCAACAATCATTCTACTACCTGCTTCTCCTATCACTAGCCAAAATCATGATACAACAGCAAGACTTCAAGATTTGAGGCCACAGAGCCTGAATAATTAATTAACTGTGACTCTGAGCAAGTCACACAAACTCTGAACCTCAGATTCTTTCTGATGAAATTGAAAGGTTTTTAGCTAACTAAGGGGACCCCAAAGGCACCTTCCTGCTCAAAGTCTGTTGGTTGCCATCGTTTGATTCTTTGGGGAGGAGGGAGCAATCCAAACAAGGACAAACTGTTCTACCTCCCAGTGGTCAGTGAAGGAGCCCAATGTGGGGGGGGATCTCTCTGAGACCCTGTCCCTTTTAATAATCATTTTAATTCTTAAACTGAATCTTGGAAAAATTTGCCCCAGCTTAACAAAGACAATACTTCTTAACATCAAGTTTGCATTCATCCATTAGATATTCAAAGATTTCCAAATGGATTTAGAAGAATTTGTTTATATTCATGTCACTGTAAATATTTAATCTATAAAGGGCATGGATTTCTTTTTTAAATTCCTTCTTCCCCTTCATTTGGTCTGGTATTAATTTAATCAATCATGTTTTATAATTCAAACCTTGTGACTCTTTGTAGGGGGCCCCCAGAGACCCCTCTCTCCAGTCCTGAGTCAGGATGGACCACAATAGAGTCTGGAATACTAGATAGGGGCTCCATGGCCAATGAGCAAAGGACATAAAAGATGGCAAACTTAAAATAGACCCCCAACTAAGGTCTTAGAAGGATTCCTTTATCAGGTTCATCTGCTGAGAAAAATCTCTTCCACCTCTGCTCTGTAGAACAGCTCAAACAGTCGCTCAGAAAGGAGACTCAGAAATATTTGTGTACATGTGTCAGAGTAGATAGGCTGGGAACATTGCCAGGGAGCCTTTTCAAGTGATATTGTTCAGGCTTTTAAGGTTTGGATCATTCAGATGTGCACCAGGTAAGCTGGGAACCTCTGGGAACAAGGTCTTGATCTGAGGGGATTCTAGATCCAGAACAATTCCCAGACCAAGCTGGCTTTTGGAGGTGAGGTTAGGGGCTAGGAGAAGATACATGGATTCTTCTAGAAGCTGGATTCCAAGAAGAAAATCACACTTGAACCAAAGTCACTGTGTTAGGGAATTGAAAACAAAACAAAACATGAAAACAGCTAGCAGTAGTTGGGAGACTGTAACTTTCTCACAGAGATGGGGACATGACTGACTTTAACTATAGATCTCTGATCAGAGAAAACCAAACTGGAGAGCACCCTGGATCTACAAACTGGTATCAATATTTCTGTCTACTATAGGCAATTAGATGAAGCACTAGTCACGATCATCTGAGCTCAAATTCAGCTTCAGACACTCATTAGCCATGTGATCCTGGCAAGTCACTTCATCTTTGCTTCCCTTAATCTACTGGAGAATGAACTGCCAAACCATTCTACTATCTTTGCCAAGAAAATTCCACAGACAGCACAGTCCATGGGGTCACGAAGTGTCAGACATGACTGAATGAGTGTCCAACAATAACATTACCTACTATCTCATACTAGAATGCAAGCTACTTGAGGAGAGGGATCATTTATTCCATGGTGTTTCTATTCCCAGCACTGAATACACCGTAGGAAATTGCTAATAATTTGCTGAATTAAATTGGATTGGATTAGAAACAGGAGTGTGCTGGTAAATAAATGTTTAATGACCAGATCTGGGGGGGGGGGGGGGGGGGCTGGGGCATGTATGCATTTTTAAAACTAAATTTGCATCTTAACATTTTCTCCATCATTTCCTATAAATTTAGACAATCAATAAAACAATGAATCAAGCCTTGATATGAAGCACTTGCCAAAATCTGTGATGCAAATGCTGGTACTGAACATTTAACATTTAACACTTAACAATAGGCTCTCTCTCAGGGCAGCTAGGTGGCACAGTGAATAGAGAATGGAGTCACGAAGACCTGAGTTCAAATGTGACCTCAAACACTTAATAAAGACCTAGCTGAGTGGCCTTGGGTAAGCCACTTAACCCCATTGCCTTGCAAAGCAAAACAAAACAAAACAAAACAAAACAAAACAAAACAATAGGCTCTCTTGAGTCAGTTTCATCTGATTCCCCCACGCCTCAGTTTTGGATATTGTTTATCTGACCCAGATTCTCCAACTAAGGAGCTGTGCTTAGAGATATTTCTTTCTATTTTTGTGACTTTCCATCCAGTGGGTATTTAATAAATGCTTGTTGATTGATGACTATCTCATGGTCACAAAAGATAGAAAGAATCTGAAGGAGGATTTGAACCCAGATTCTCTTGACTTCTAGCCAGGTAAAGCCCAGTTCACTCTACCAGTCCAAAGAAGCTTGAACAAGACACCTGTTCCTTATTCCTGAATGGTTTCCTGAATGAAATTGAATATCCCCATAACTCATGACCCATGACATATGAAGAATAAGAACAAAAAGAAGAGGGAAAAGAAAAGAAGAGGAAATAGAAGAGGAAGGAGAAAGAGGAGGAAGAGGAGAAAGAGGAAGAAGAAGAAAAAGAAGAAGAAGAAGAAGAAAGAAGAAGCAGAAGCTAACATTTATGAAGTAATTTTATATTTGAAAAGTTCTATTATTTGATCCATATGACAACCCTGGGGTCTAATAAGTGTTATTAAAAATGTGACTAGGGAATCTCAGAAAGAATAAGTGATATCCCCATGGTCACACAACTAATAAATATCAGAGGTATTACCAGAACTCTGGAGTCCCAACCCAGAATGCTATACCATACAAAACAGCCATTTCATACAAATGAGTTTTAGTCTGGGCATGACTGTAGAAGCTTATCTTAAACAATGTAGCATTATGGGAAGAGCCCTGGTATAGGAGAGCCAAAAGATCTGGTTTCTAGTGGAGTTCTAGCTCTGCAATTCTCTGGTCTCAGATAAATCATTTCCCTTCTCTTAGCCTCAGTTTCCTCTCTTGGAAAACAGATTCAATGATCTCTCTAAATTATAATTCCAGATAGTGTTTTAGAAACCAGGTGCTTTTGTATTCATTTTGTTGGCTTTTTTCTTTTCTTTTTTATCCTCAATACAGTGCTCGTATACAACTGGTACTTAATAAAAACTTCTTGATTGCCAAAAACCTCATCTAACTTTGGCTGTCATGGTAGCTCAAGAGTCTATGCCCGTTCATCTTTCTTTGGGAAACCTGCTGGCTCTGAGGGAGTGTGATCTCCCAGATAATCTCTCATGTTCCTTTAGCCTTCCTTACTACTTCCCTCATGGTGGTTGCTGTTGTAGGTATTCTTTCTTTTCCTTAGTCTCTGCTAGCTATTACAACCTTTTTTATCCTGAATAAAAGTAAGATATTTGCCAAGCTCTCCAAAATGAGTGAGGAAAGGAATATTGATTTGAGAAGGAGTAAAGAGCATCATGGAATAAGGAAGGATTGGGAAAGGACAGAAGGGAGGAGAGAAGTAATGGGGAGCAATTATGGCGGGGAGAGAAGGCTTACCTTTTCTCTTGGTGCAATGATAAATCTGTCCATGATCCTGGGACAGTGGATATGGGTTGGGAGGGGGCAGCAGGTCCTGGGAAGTACTGGAGACACCATTCTCACACTGGTACTGGGACCCCAAATTAGAAGAGGCTGAGAGAACTCTGGCCTCCCCACTGAAGGGGCTATGGTTGGCAGCAACCTTCTGTCTCACTGTACTCCTGGGAACCACAGGGTACTCTTTACTGGAAAACACAAGGGTGTTTAAAATACATTGGGTTCACTTTAAAAACTGATTTTTGATCTTTGGTCTAGAAAATATATAGAGATATAAAATGCAAATACTGAAAATATGAGAAAAAGTAACACAGATAGGGTCAGTCTCACAGACTAGATACACCCCTTTCTTCTCAATTAAACAATTATAAGCATAATGTATTATGGAGAGGGCTATTAGGCATTTTTCTTGTTTGTCCTTGGTGGTGAAGTCTGACTCCTGGGCAAATTGGATTGAAGGGAAGCAGAACTGTATAATGTCATGGAATTCCAGTGGCAAGACAAAAATCAAGACAATTGGTGATTGCCCAGGATGCGATGGGTGACCTTGGCATCTCCAATGTTTGACCAAACTCTAAGTGATCCACAGCACCAGCTTCAGTTGCCTTCATGGAATTTGGAAGAAATTGTTTTCATCCTCCTAACACACCAAGGGAAGCCTTCTCATATTTGGGGTGTCCAGGAAAGATTACACCTCTGGTGGAAGGGTGTCCACCTCCACCCAACTCTCATCTATGGCTCCAAAAAATTTTAGTTTGCCCGGCAGTCACATCACAGAGAAAGCCATCACAGAAGATGGATTAAATCAAGTTGAGGATAAAGCAAAGAACTTCAAACCCACCAGTGAGTTTTTTTTTTGGGGGGTGTTTGTGTGTGTAAATACAGCCATGAAGGTAACTGACTCAGCTTTCTATCTAACATAAGAAGCCCTGACTTCAAATTTGACTTCAGACACTTAGTAGTCATGTGATCCTAGGCAAGTCGCTTAACCATGCTTGCCTCAGTTTCCTCAGCTGTAAAAAGAACTGGAGAATGACTTAAAAAACCACAACAAAACTAGGATCACAACATCCTTTACCTCCCAAGGTGGATGACCAATTGAGTTTGCACACAAAAAGGCTTTGCAAACTTATCTAAATTCTAGCTATTATAATTATCTTTCTTGCCCATAGTTGTCTGCATGCTGTATGAGTTCCTTAAAGGCATAGACTATTTGTTTGTTCTTTTTCTTTTCTTTTTTCACCTGAACCTAGTACAGGGTCTGATATTTAGTGGCCTCTTAAATGTTGGTGGATTTGGTGTCTTGTCCTGGCTGCTGAATAGTTATCATTTTCCACCACTTCTGAGACTAAGGAATTCCATACTAATTTAATACACTTTATCATAATCTCTAAGAACCTTTCCAGCTCTAATAGCCTAATGTGATCATTTTATAGGTGGGGATACTGAGGCCCAAAAAAGAGAAGTGACTTGCTCAGGGTCACCAGGACATTTGATAAAGAGAAAGGACCAAATCTTTGATCTCCTAATTCTTCTCACTATGTAAAGTAGGCCAGCATTTGATTTATTCTATGTTTCTCAAACTTGGAGAGGGGGGAGAGCCAAGTTCTACCATGTTTCCTTTGCCTGTGGCCTTCAAATGTTTATATTTTTACTCCTATGAACTCCTAGCCCTTGTTGAGGTTCCATACATCATCCAGATGTGTCCCCTGAAACCTCTTGGTGCTAAAGAGGGGGGTAGTTGGGGGCAGGGGAGAGCAGATAGATTTCTCTGACCTAAAAGGTCAACAGCAAAGTTTCCATTTGTAGCTGTCTCTGAAGAAGGGATCTTCCCTGGAAGCCACAAACTCTTTCTCATTCACATTTGTCCAGGATACCTTTCAACCAAATACTGAATCATGGAGAAATTCTGCAACATTTCAGATGATTAGATATTAGGAGGCCCCTCATTCTGATACTTCAATTGCTGTTGATATCCTAAATTCTCTTAAAGGAGTCATTGACCTTCTCTAAGATGGTCTCTTCTTTGGTCAAACAAGGAGACTGGATTAGGTATGGTTTAAAGATCCTCCCAGCTCTGACATTCTCTCTTCTAAGACCCCTTTCATCACTGACATTCCCTGTTCTGAAGCCCCTCCCAATCCTGGCATTTTCTGCTCTAAGTTCCCTCCCAACTCTGATATTCCTTGTTCTTAGACCTCTCTCACTCTGACATTCCCTATTCTAAGGTCCCTTCCATTGCTAACAATTCCTTGTTCTAAGGCCCCTCCCAGCTCTGACATCCCCCTGTTCTCAATGTCCTACTAATGATGTTCCTTATTCTAAAGTTCCTCCCAGCTCGAACATTCCTTGTTCTGAAGCTTCCCTAGAACTGTTATTCTCCATTCTAAAGACATTGTCCTGCTGTATTTTAAGGGCTATCTCATCTCTTCTATTCCCTGCTGGTAACCCTATGCATTCTGCCACTTTATGATTAAAACCTAACCCACAATGATTCCAAAAAGAACCACCCTTTAGGGCTAGATGGTTTAATGGAATGAATTTGGTTTAATATGCCTCAGTCAGATGTGCCTCTAACTCCCACTTTGTATGTTTTTTCCATTACACAGTTTGAACTACACAAACACACACACACACACACACACACACACTTGTAGGAGCCCATGAACTTTGATAGCAATTATATTAGGCCTATTTAGTTTCAGAGGACGTATTGTTGGCATTCTAGCAAAACTGATGAGTGGGTTGGGGATGAGGACTTCCTTTCTTTTTTTTAATATTGAGATGTTTATTTTTTTTAATTAAGGGAAAATAGCCTGAAAATGTTGGCCCCAAGATTTTACAAGGGACTAAATACATGGAATTCTCAAAGTATAAGGCAATATTACCAAGCTCCAAAATTATGTTCTACAAAGACCAAATCCTGTTTCTGATTATCAAAGTTCCCCTAAGCATAATGGTGGTGGCAGCAGCATAACCAATCCTTACACAGGACCTCTTTCCAAGGAATTCCAACTACCTTCCCAGTACCACCTCACTCATGAAGCTTTTAACAACCTTCCCATTTCTCCAGGATTCTTATCATTTACTCCCTTCCATACTCTCAGTGATCTCATTAGGCTGACATTTTCCAACTTCTAGAAACATGTCTCTACTCCATCATTTCTGTATGTGTCTAATATGAACTCATTTATTTACATGGTGGTCCTCTCTCCTACTCAAATGGGAGCACCTTGAAGACAGGGATGCTTTTCTTTCCATGTAAGGACAATCTTAGCACAGCACAAAAATCACAGCAGATGACTGTTAAATAAATGAATAGAATAGAATAGAATAGAATAGAATAGAATAGAATAGAATAGAATAGAATAGAATAGAATAGATCTCCAGTCTTGGAGATCTGAGCTAGAAGGTGAACGTAGTAATAAAGACCTCAATTTAGGTGTAAAAATGAGAGAGAGGATGGACATGGCAGTGAAGGGTCTCTAGCTGAGTTCCAAACACAACACAAAACAGGGTGAAAATTGACAGGCTCTTTGTTTTATTTTGGCAAAGGATAGGGCAAAGGTTATCTACAACAGAGAAGAACCCAAACCAGATTAAAAAGTAATTGGGAAATGTTTGATAAAGTAATAAGAATATAAAGCATCCTAGATAATGTTAAATTGTGGTCTAAATGTTAAATTCTAAGTCAACATGTGGTCAGCAGGAATTCATTTCTATTTATGTCTTCCCCAAGTGGTATACTCTACTATTCCAGAATTATCTTACTATAGATAGTATGGTACCTGACTTGGAGTCAGTAAGACTCATCATCACAAGTTCAACTCTGGTCTCACTTATTAGCTATGTGATCCTGAGCAAGGCACTTCACCTTCTTTGCCTCAGTTTCCTCACTAGTAAAATGAGCTAAAGAAGGAAATGGCAAAGGATTTTTGCCAAGAAAACCCCAAATGGGGTCATGGAGAGTCACTAAAATGACTAAACAACAATGACAAAAGAGGATTCATAAATTCTGGTTGTTTGAGTCCCAGGACCCAATGGGTAGGTGCTACAGATATTAGCCTCATGTTACAGATAAGGAAACTGAGTCATTTGAACCCATGTCTTCTTGATGATTAATCAAGCAGGCTCTAGTCACCATACCACATTTCTCCTCTATTTAGTTTGTTGAAATTATGTCCATAGGAGGAGAGCTAGGATGAAAAAGATCCTTGACTCCAAGTCATTAGTGTTGAAGTCATCAAGTTTGAAGGAAGTTGAGATTTTTAATGTAAAGAAGAAGAGGCTTGGGGGCTAGGAGAACTCTCTTCAATTTTATGAAATGCTGTGATATGAAATCCTGGGCCACCTAGCTGTTGCTATTAAGCACCCACTGTATGTCAGACATTGGGTCCTACCACAAGTGATGATACAGAGGCAAAAATGAGATTATCCCTACCCTTAAGAAAAGATAATACCCTATCAATATATGAAAAATAAATACAAGAATTTTTTTAGAGGAAAGACAGGATGATCGGTAACAGTTTTTTACAGGAGGTGGCACCTGAGCTAAGGTTCAAAAGAAGCTAAGGATTCCAAGACATGAAACAAGGAAGGAATGTGTTCTAGGCAAGGTTATATAAAGACCAAAAAAAAAAAAAGAGATGGCGTGTCATTTTTCAAGTGAGATAATTTTTAAAAGAACTATGAAAATGTCAGTTGTTCTTGATAAATGAATTGTTCTACCAAGAAAATGAAGATTGAGTGGTTGGAGATCCCCAGTCAACATAAAGTCCAATAATTGCTTTGGTAGCTTTTTTCCATATGCAAGTTGGGTCTCCCATTACCTTGACTCCACACAATGCAAAGATTCAGCTCAACCTAGGAACCAAGAATTTAATCCTGGCCCAGGCTCAAGCCCATAAGATGCCCTCTGCTCACCTTGAACAGGGCTTGTGGACTTGGCCCCCTTTCTGCATTCGTCTTGCATGAGCGGGCCCAGTGAATGCTGTCATTGTTGCCAGGGTTCGAGGTTGTAAAACCTTACAAGGGAATATTGAAACCCCCGACACAACTGCCTGCCTGGCCTGCCTGCTAACGAAGGGACGGGTTCAATGTTCAGACCACAGTGCCTGAATTGACCATTCATGGCAGCAGGTGGCAGGGTCCTGGCGAGTCTCCCCCTGGCAATTACCTTACCCAGTGCTTGGCAGGTTTTTCCATACTAATAGAGAAGCCAGTTGGGGTGAACCAAGAAGACCATAAAACCCCCATTCTAGCCAATCGAGTAAGTCTTCTCACTAACCATTTATTCAGTAAGTTGTTGATTTGTTTTAATGGGGGGGGGGATTGCCTCTAAGGCCCCTAGTGATCCTCCCCATGTTATTAACCTTCTAATACATTAGGGAGATTATTCTTATCCAACATGGATATCCAGCAGCTGGGGCTGGCAAGGAGAATCCCAAGTCAGGGATTTGGTCCCATGTAAATAATAAATAATCACATAGGCCTTTATTTTTACAAAGTGATTTACAATTGGTTTTACTGCTCAATCCTCACCAATAACCTGGGGAGATGGATTAACGGTCATTAAGATTTGTCTGCCCCACTTTGAGCAGTTAAGAAAACAAGAGTAAGGGGAGGTTCTATTAACTTCCCACAGTCACACGTTCCAACTATACCCCAAATCAGATTCATGGCTAGAACTGAGCCGACTTGAGGGTAGCCTCCCACAGGGTTTGATCTGAAGGGCAATCAGAGGTTACTCCCTGCTGGGCCTCCCCACAGTCACCACCAAAAATCAACTCAACAGCCCCAAAACTGGACTTGGGATTCTTAGAATGTGTCACTTCAATAAGGGTCTTAGATTAGGGAATACCAGAGCTGAAAGAACCCAGACTTCAGAGCTAGGGAGAATTTTAAAACATGGAAAATCAGAGCCTGGAAAAACCTTATAATACAGAATTTCTAAGCTGAGAGGAACCTTAGAACACAGAATGTAAGGATGCAAGGAAATCATAGAGCAGAAGATAACAGAACAAGGCTGGGCCTTAGAACAGGGAATGACAGAGCTGGGAGGGTCTTAGAACAGGGGATGTCCAAGCTGGGAAAGGCCTTAGAACAAGGAATGTCAGAGCTTGGGGGGACTCAGCACAGGGGATGTTAGAGCTGGGAGGGGCTTATCAAGGTGTTAGCAAAGTCTTCATGTTTCAGAGTAGGCTACAAGGGAAAGAGCAGAGAATCGACTTCCCAAAGCTAGTCGTTTGTGTACTTGCCACTTATCAAGAAGAGCTTGCATTCCCCCCACAGAAAATACTGTGACAGGAAGCCCCACTCTAGGAAATGAGATCTATGTAAGTGATGACAGAGTAGGTTAGGCTCAGTACTCAGAGACATGAGTCTTGATTGTTTCAACTTCATTTGTGATCTCAGGGCCTGTGAAAAACGTGTCCATCTGCCCAAAGGGATGAACTGGCTTCAAGGATCCATACACAACTTTACTCTCTGAAGCAAAGACAAATGAGATGAATGGGCACATAATGTCAGCTTCTTATTAACCCTCTGGGATAGATCAAGCTCTCTGGATATAAGTGACTGAGCTTGCCCCAGTTGGGCTGAGAAGAGATGGGGCTCCAAGAACCATCATACCTCCTCTGTGGTTCAGACTTGCCACTAGCCAAGGCAGGTCTCCCAGCTCCAGGAATCAACTTGTACTAAAGGTATCCTCAACCCACTAAGCAAGGGTAGAGATGGTTGAAGAAGGAAGAAAGATCAGGGCGCCTATCTGATGAGCCCTTAATTCTACAAGAGGAATTGACCAGGGAAGCAACTTACTTTGAACTCTTCTGAGTGAGATGGTGTGGAGAGAGGCATACTCTGTTAGACAATACCAATGTGTAGAATTGCTTGGCTTAAATGTACTTCATGGTTACATCAGAGGGTTTTATTGGGGCAAAGGAGTGATACATTTTAACAATAACATACATATTGTATGTATAAATATATGAAAATATTAGATATTTCTATATAAATGCACATATATGGACTTGTGTGTATATACATGTTATAAATAAATTATAGATTTATAAATGTATGTATGCATATATATAAGTATATGCTCACATATATTTGTTCATAAATAAATGCACATATGCATGTGTTTGTATATAGCTATATTCATATATAGGTAGATTATAAAATATATACATAATTATGTGCTAATATAATATATATTTTATATGAATAAATACATTTATGCATGTATGCGTGTGAATAAAATCCTGGTGGTTCTTTCTTTTTTTAACACAGGTTCTGCTTGAAAGCACACTCTAGATATTCAATAAATATTCCTTAGGATGAAAGACCAACTCATTTTTATCTAGAATACCTCTGGAGGGGAAGAGAAAATTATAATTCACAACATGCTGACTTTTTTTCTTTTCCTTTTTTTTTAAGAGAAGACTATGAGACAGTCTGATTAAGGGAGTTATGGTTTTTCTAACTGGTTTCTCTAACCTTGCTTCCCTCATTTACTAGTATGACCTTGGATAAATCACTTTCCCACTCTGGGTCTCAGTTTCCCCATCTATAAAATGAGGGAGTGGAAGGAGATGGTCTTTGTTAACTCTAAATCCTATACGTATTAATAACAAATAACATCATCAAAGGTTAATATCATGGAGCACCTGAAGGATTTCTAAGCATACGACATACTTAATCATTTTAATCAGGTCCAGTGAAAGAGAGCAAGTACTATGACCCACACTTTAAAGATGAGATGGCTGAGACTCAGGGAACAGAAAGGAGTAGACCAAGCCAGTTACTGGTAGAGACAGGATTGTAAGCAAAGTCTCCTGATAGCCTAGAACTCAGAGACCAGTACTCACCCAAGAGAGGCTTGGAGAAGGAGAGGAAAGAGAAAGGGGAAAGAGTAAAGGAAAGGAAGGAGAGAAAAGGGAAGGGGAAGGAGGGAAGGGAAGGGACAAAAAGGAAGTGAAAACAAAAAGGGAAGGTGGACAGGAAGGGAAATACAGGGAAAGTGAAGAATGGAATGCAAGAACAGGGGACAGTAGGGGAGAAGGGAGGGATAAAGAGACTAGGATGAAGGGACTGAACTATGGAATAGATGGGTTTACTCAAATGATCCATTCTACCATGTACTGGAATTCAAAAATAAAAATAAAACCACAAATGCTTGCTCTTAACCAATCAGCCAACAAATGTTTTCAGCATCTCTCACCCCATGCTAGATGGTGAGGATAAAAAAAAAAGCAGAAAAGCCACATGGGCCATGCTCTGAAGGAGCTGCCTTTCTATGGAAGAAAAAGCATATGATAGGCAACAGATGAGTGCATACATGAATGGAGAAGGAGAAGGAGGAAGAGGAAAAAGAAGAGTAAGAGGGAAAAGAGTTAGGAGAAAATGAAGGAGGAAGAGGAGGAAAAAGGTCCTAACCACCTGAGGGAATCAGGAAAGTTTTCCTGAAGGAGGTACCACCTAAAATGAGGCTTGAAGGAATCCATAAATTCTAAGAAGCCGTAGTATTAAAGGACAGAAACTTCTATGAAGGGAAGAGAGAAGTGGATGCACAAGTAAAGCTAAGTAAGGATGCTTCAAAAATTCCTTTCTAATGGTGAGGGATCCATCCTAATGGACAAGATGGGGGAGGAGAGATGGGGGAGGCTTTACCTTCCTGTGTTCTTGGCTTCGTATAATAGGAAAACCAATCTGTTTTCCATAAACACATGCCAGATGTGTCTCTGCTTGTTGTGGGGAAGGAGTCCCCAGAAGTATGGTGGATATTAGGGGAATGGGGAAATTGCTATGGAAAAAACATCATAACTGACAAATAATCCATATGGCAAATCTAGAACTGGCTTTGGGTTCTTCTCCCTAGGCTGTTTTCTTCTGGGCATGGGATTGGAGGTAGAATGTTGAAATAGAAAGAGCAGTGAATTGAGAGTCTCAGGACCTGAGTTTTCTGCCACCTTATGCTTTTGTGACCTTGAACAGGTTCTAGCTCTTCTCTAGGTTTGATCATTTAGAAAAGGAAGAAATTGACACAGATGCTTGTGAGGTCCTTTACTGCTCAAAATCTTTGATTCTATCATTAGAGAAACCTTACCTTCTCCACTCTACCACCCCCAAGTGACCCCTGGTCTATGCAGGAGATTAAAATGCAAATTCCTCTATTGATAAAGTGTTCATATTTGGGCCCTGGCTATTATCACTGTCTACACCTGGTTTTTACCATACAGTTTCCTTTATCTTTAGAAGCTATCCTCTCTTAGGGGAATCCCAAGCTGAGGTGACAATTGGGGTTGATAGTTTGGTTTTGCCTCCTTCAAGGCCCAAAGACTAAAGCAGTTATAGAGGCAATATTATATACTAAATAGAACATAAGATATAGGATCAGGAAGACCTGAGTTCTAATCCCATCTCAAACACTGTCTGTAGGCATCAGTCAGTCAGGAAACACTGATTAGGCTCCTTTTGTGTGCAGATATTGTGCTAAGCACTGGTGCCAGATCCAGAAAAAAGGACCAAGAATCATGTCTATCTTCTGACACTAGCCATGTGATCTTGGGCAAGTCATTTAACCTCTATGGGCTTCAGTTTCCTCATGTGTAAATTGAATGTTGGATTGGAATCATTCAAGCTTTAATCCTTTGAATTGAACTGTGGGAAGAAGAGTTTCTCACAAACCAGAGAATTTCTGAGAAGCCAGCTCCAAAATAGGGAATGAAATTCTTCAAAGATTTTACTATTGTTGCCCATAAGTCAGTTGATCTCCACAAGAAACTGAAACTGTGGTTGGAATGATGGGAGAGTTAGGGCAGCAAAAGCAGAGGGAAGGGTCAGCCTTTGAGTCCAAAGCTGGATCCAGTCTTGTGGTTCTCATATACCATTCTTATCATGTATACTATGGAATCAAAGGCTCAGCTCTTTTCATCTCTTGTGCTTTCTCCTTCCCTGCACTGATCCTTAAGCCCAGTGGGGGTCAAATCCAAGTCTATATATTTTATGAATATAGGATAGTCAGGATACCCAATCCAATTCAACTGTTCACAGATTTAGATGTAAAAATTGCTTTAGAGACCATCTAATCCAATCTCTCCTTCATTTTTCATAGTAGAAACTGAGACACAGAAAAGGGAAGTAGCTTCCTACAAATAAGTCATAGGTGAAATCTAAATTCAGACTCTATGGTAAAAACCAGTGTTCCTTCCACTATAAATCACTTAAAAACAGAATCCATTCAGCCCCTACCCTGATTTGTAAGGTACCATGCTGAGATTTCAAAGAAAAAATAAAGAAAAGAAAATTTAGACAGTTCCTGACCACAAGAAACTTATGTCTAACCAAGGTCAAATCCATGTCTTAGGCAATAATTGCTATTGAGGGGCAGCTAGGTGGTGCAGTGAATAGAGCACCAGCCCTGGAGATAGAAGGACCTAAATTCAAATATGACCTCAGACACTTAAAAATAACCTATCTGTGTGACCTTGGGCAAGTCACTTAAGCCCACTGCCTTGCCAAAAACAAAAACAACAATTGTTATCAAAATTTATTAATGTCTGAAAATTTCAAGACACTCTAGCCTGACCCCCATCTTTTGCAGGTGAAGAAACTGAGGCTGAGAAAGGGGAATAATAGATTTTGTAGACAGGCTTCATTTTCACACATGGGTTTTCAATCCTCAAATTCTATGATTGTATGAAATTACTTTCCTCAGGTCATTCCTGTCTTATGAACCTACCAGCAATATACTCAGAATACCAACATGACATTAACACAGTCATATGATGTAGAGTTGGAAGGAACCTCGAAGACCATCTCATTTTGAACTTTCCATTTTATTAATGAGGAAACTGAGACACAGAAAAATTAAGTGAGCTGCCCAAGGTCATAGAATACCAGAGTTTAAAGCTAGAAAGACCTTGGAGGCCTTCTTAGTCCAAACTTGTTTTACAAATGAGGAAACTGAGGCACAGAGCCCTTAAGTTATTCCCCACAGGCATACAAGTAGTAAGCATCAAGAGTGAGATATGAACCCAGGTTTTCTGACTTCCATATCCAAGGTACTTACTTATACCATGCTGTCTATCTATCTATCTATCTATCCATCCATCCATGTGTGTGTGTGTGTGTGTGTGTGTGTGTGTGTGTGTGTGTGTGTAAACCTTGTCCTCAAGGAGTTTACATGTGTTTACATGTTCTCAGGTCAGGTGAAGGGGCACGTAGAGAATAAGAACAGTTCTGGAAATTAAGCCTGGGTGTTCCCATTCCCCATCCTGTCACTTCTTCCTTGCCTTCCTCTGCTCCTCCACACTTTCTCCCTTCTAGGAATTCTTCCAATGACCCCTCCTCACTGTGATACATAACCATGTTGATGGAGAAGTCGGGGGCAGGGTAGCAGGGCTGTGTAACATAATCTTCCTCCACCCCATCACCAGCCATGACAAGAGAGATCCTCACAGAACACTTTTCCCTCCTTCCCAAAGTAGGAACTGGATTTTGTTTGCTAAAGGCTTACTCACTATGGTGACAAGGACTGTAAAAATAACTGATGAATAGAATGGAATTTTTCTCAGATTAACATGAACAACCCAGTCCTCTGAGCCTTGGGTAGCAGATGATACACCATCTCTCCTTCAGCTAAGTTAGTGGCTCTGGATGGTTGAGCAGATGATTCAACATCTCTCCTTCAAGATAAGATGGTGGTTCTGGTTCTGGTTTGTCCTTCACTTTCAAAGATGACCAGGACATCAAGTGTTCTGGTCATACTAACAGAAGAACAGCCTTCTCCCACCCGTTACCCAGGACCCAGTTTCGGACAAATAGGAAAGGAACTACTCCTGTGATTTCACTGATGCAGGTAAGTCCCCTATGAGAAAATCCTGCTACCAGTGCAAGTAAACACCTGCTCTGTAATTACCCCCCCCCCGCCCGGAATTTAAGTGACAACCCAAGTCATGGAGCCATTGAGATAGTGATATAGTGATTCAAGCTATGTCTTTAGCATTCATTAAAATTTGGCTAGGTAAACAATAGAGTACCATCCCTGTAGGCAGTAGGACCTGAGTTCAAATCCAGTCTCAGACACTGCAAGTCATAACACCAATTGCTTCCTCAAAAAAAAAACCCTATAGACAGCTCTCTATTCATGGCCTCACTCCACCTCTCCAAAGAATACCTCTCTTGAATAACAATGACTCTCTAAAAAACCAACACAATACAAGTGAGCTTTATCAAATCACAAAATCTCAGAAGTAGAAAGTCATTAGTAGGCACCATTAAGTCCAACTTTTTTCTGAACATAAATCTTTGCAGGGTAGACTAGGAAGCAACTTTTGTTATTGTTTGGTGTTTCAGTTGTGTCCAATTCTTTATGATATCATTTTGGGGTTTTCTTGGCAAAAATACTGGAGTGGTTTTCTCCACAACTTTTTATAGATGAAGAAACTGAGGCAAATGAGGTTAAATGACTTGCTCAAGGTCACACAGCTAGGATGTGTGTGAGGTCAGATTTCAACTTAGAAAGATGAATCTTTCTGATTCCAAGCCCTACACTCTATTCCCTATGGCACCACCTAGCTTCTCTGGAAGCATCTTACAATTTTTTATCTTGGAATGAGTCCTGCTCTGGAATTGGAAGACCTGGGTTCAAATACTGCTTTAACTACTGGTGGCTTCAAGTAATTCATTAAAAAATTCCTTGAGTCTCATTTTCCCTATCTGTAAAATGGATTAGCTGGCCTCTAAGGTCCCTTTCAGATTAAGATGTCTTTATGATCTCACAAGATTAGGACTCCTTTAATAAACTTCCCCTTTCTTCAAGCCAAACTTCATCACTATGCAATTTAAGAAACAGAGAGTGCTGGAACTGATCCTAGAGGTTGCTGAGTTCATGAGGAAACTGAGATCCAGAAATCACACATAATGATGAGATCACTTTTGTCCATTGATCCTGGTTCTGGTTCTAACCTTTAGGACCAAACACAACAAGCCCAGGCTCTCTTCCACATGATCACCCTTCAAACACTTAAAGACATGGGCCCCATTCAGTCTTCTCTTCTCCAGGTTTTATCCCATTTCCTTCAACCAGAATCTTCCTTATCCTGATTTCACTGCTCTGGATCTCCCCAGTTTATCAATATTCTAAACTATGGTAGCCCAGAAGGCCACACAATCCTATGGGGGAAGCTGAAAAAGCAGAAAACAAAACCTTCCTGGAAGTCATACCACCCCAATGTTCATCATTGCTAATGTTGCCTAAGGATAGATACCTTCTTAATTAACCATTGCCAAGGTCCCCAAACTAATATGTCAGCTGAAGTTGGAAGGAAGGAAGGAAGGAAGGAAGGAAGGAAGGAAGGAAGGAAGGAAGGAAGGAAGGAAGGAAGGAAGGAAGGAAGGAAGGAAGGAAGGAGAAGGAAGGAAGGAAGGAAGGAAGGAAGGAAGGAAGGAAGGAAAGGAGGGAGGGAGGGAGGGAGGGAGGGAGGAAGGAAGGAAGGAAGGAAGGAAGGAAAGAAGGAAGGAAGGAAGGGAGGGAGGGAGGAAGAAAGGAAGGAAGGAAGGAAGGAAGGAAGGAAGGAAGGAAGGAAGGAAGGAAGGAAGGAAGGAAGGAAGGAAGGAAGGAGGAAGGAGGGAGGGAGGGAGAGAGAGAGAGAGAGAGAGAGAGAGAGAGAGAGAGAGAGAGAGAAAAGATTTGAAATACCTTACATGATTTATTTCATTTGAGCTGTACAACAAACCTTGAAGTAAAGATATTGTTGCCTTCAATTTACAGAGGAAAAAATTAAGATTTTATTAAAGTATGACATTAAGTGACTTGCCCAGGATCATACTGTTAACATTAGAAACCAAAGTCTGAGCCATTCTGATTCATTTCTTAATTCCTGATTGCCACTCTAAGGGAAAGATGTCAGCTAGGCAGGGTGGGAGAAATCCTCGTTCAATTTAATAAGCCTTTGAAATTTACAAAGCCTGATCGCTCCTCTCTCCTCCTCTCCCCTCTTCTCTTCTCTCTCTCTCTCTCTCTCTCTCTCTCTCTCTCTCTCTCTCTCTCTCTCTCTCTCTCTCTCTCTCTCTCCCCTCTCCTCTCTCTTCTCCTCTCCTCTCCTCCTACCTCCCCTATTCCTATTCATCTCTTCCTCTCTCTCTCTCCCTCACTCTCACTCTCTTTTTTTTCCCTATATGTCTCCTTCACTAGGACAGACACATTATAATTTTTCTTTTTTCCCAAAAAGTTATATAAAACCCAATCTCATCTATCTTTTCTTGCTGTTAAAAGAACAAGTGCTCCGAAAGGGAGGAGGGGGGATGCATAACTCCTTTGTAAATAGGCAAAAGATGTATTTATAATCCTTCTGCCATCTGGTAACTTCTTTTGGAATGAAATAGAGACCAAAAACATTCAGCAAAATTGGCCCTGTTTGCAAGGCCCTTTCGACTAGACCAAATTCTCACCATATAGATTTGCTGCAGCCCCTTCTATCCATCATATCAGCAACTGTGACCACAGGATATGTAAGAATACCAAGCAATTTTTAGCACCAGCTCCCAATTCCCCTGAGACCTGGACACCATATGGTGTCAACTTTGTCTGTACTTCACCCCCAGGAAATCAAATCATTAACTTTCCTTTCATTTGCCAGAGTTGGTGCCAAAAGGAGAACTGTTCATCAGCTGTGACTTATGGGAAAGAAGATCTCAAGGTCTCTAAGAGCGCACCAGATTGAACAAGGTGCTGGGATAGATGGAAAAGGCCTAGAAGGCGGGAGGGGAGAGACTTCAATTTACCTACTACATTCTCATCTAAAGACCTGAGAACTCCAAAGGGTCGATTATCAGAATGCAGAATTAAAAGTCTCTCGACTTATTTCTTATAATAGGAGACACTGACCTGGATTCCATTAGGAACAGAAAAAAGATGGTGCTAGAAGACCCAGAATTTCTGCTTCTGTTTCTGATTTGGTTCAAGGTGGGGTAGCTAGGTGGCACAGTGGGTAGCACACCAGAGACAGGAGGATCTGAGTTCAAATCCAGACTCAGACATTTATTATTTACTTAGCGATGTGACCTTGGGTATGACTATTGTCTTGCAAAATTCACACCTCTCCCCCACTCCCCCCAAAAAAGAATTGGTTCAGAGTTAGGAAAGAAAAAGTTTAAATGTGTTTTTTTTTTTACCTTTGCATTCTTGACATTCTATGCAGTTCCATATCATCGCTTCCCCGGAATCCTTTGGCAAAAGGATTGTTCTCGATCTTTAATTGGGTGATCTGAAGGAGGGGAACAAAATAAGTCTGCAGTAGATTGTTACAAAGCTACCACATAACACGAACAAACAGGCACCATGGAAATTCAACTGTTGGTGGCAGCAAATTAAGCCAATCACGTCAACAGGACACTCTGTTTTATTGTTGAGGATGCTTTGAAAAATGTCTATGAGAATTTTTCTGACTGGGGCTTCCTTTAAAAGGGGAGGGGAGAGGCAGAGCCTGGATTTGTTTTCTATTAATTGAATACACATCCTTTGCATCATTCCACCTCCATTTGCTGACATCGAGTATTTCAGACACAATCAAGGCTTGATTTTTTTTTTAACTCTAACTCGCTGACATGTTCACTCCCTATCTGGCAGTGTCTTCACGATGCCAATGGATAAAAAAAAGAACTGAACTAGGTTTAAGTGAAAGCAAATGGTCTCTCTCAGTGCTTTGAGAACCCTAGAAAAGCATCAACAATACAGTCCCAAAATCTACATTAACATTTTCTCCAATTTATTTTCTGGAGAAATCATAAAATCGTGAATCCAGAGCTTAAAGGAACTTCAGAGACCATATACTCCAACACCTTCATTTTATAGATGAGGGAACTGAGGCTTAAAAGTCTTGCCCAAAAAAGTGGTAGACATAGAATTCAAAACCAAGTCTACTCTCTCCAGACCCAGAATTTTTGTTTATGGCAACCATTGGTAATCATGAGTTGATTATTCATTTCACTTCAAGGTGAAATGAATGGCCCAGATACACATATAGCAAATGTCATAAACAAGACTTGAATCCATATTCCTTTGAAAATCAGTTAAAATTTCCCATTGTGTAAGAGTCCTCTCCCCTGGTCATTTTCACTACCATCTCTTTACATCCCTTAATACCTACATTGTTTATATTGTTCATAGATATTTGCACGTTGTCTGCTCATTAGAATATGAGCTATTTGGGGATGGGGATGTTGTTTTTGCTTTACTTATTATCTCAGGCTCTTAGCTCAGTAAGTACTGAAAAAACACTCAATGATAGACTGACAGACATTTCTCTCTCTTGGGCACATGATAAAGTTTAGATTTGTATATATGTACATATGTATATATAGTCTGTGTGTTTCAATTTATATATTTTCTATGTATATTTATTTCAAGGAATATATATAAACACACACATAAAATCTAACCTGTGCCTAACAAAGCATAATGTAGTGTCAATCAGCCAGTCACATTTCAGGTACTCTGTGAAGGGCTAAGGATTCAGAGCAAGCCAACTATACACATAGATGTTTATATACAAACATACATTCATGCATGTACATATATGTCTATATGCATACACAGTGTTTGATGAGACATCATGATCTATATACTCATCAACGATAAATCATACATTCATTAAAATGGTCATTTAAAAAAATAAACCCTATCAGCTGACATTGACAGTGAAGTAGTTCATATTGTTTGTTTTGTTTGTTCCTCACAAAAACCCTATGAGAAATGAACCCCCTTTCACAAGTGAGAAGTTCAGAAGCTCACTAGCCCACGCCAACTCTTATGCTGCTATTAAGGATCAGAGGCAGAATTTCAATAGACATATGGAGTTAAATGACTTGCTCAGGATCACAGAGTTAATAATGTCTGCAGCCAGATTTGAGGTCAGGTATTCCTGACTCTAGACCCAACATTCTCTCCATTAAGCCACTTAACTTCCCAAAGGTATATATTTTTTTTTTTTGCAAGGCAAACGGGGTTAAGTGGCTTGCCCAAGGCCACACAGCTAGGTAATTAGTAAGTGTCTGAGACTAGATTTGAATCCAGGTACTTCTGACTCCAGGGTGGGTGCTTTATCCACTGCCCCACCTAGCCACCCCCCAAAGTTCTATTTTAAGGAACTTCCAAAGCCCCCAGGACAAGCTGCCTTCCCCACTTAAGTTTCTGCCATAATGAAATTCAAGCTAACTGATCATAAATCACTGAAGAAGAGAAGGGGAGAAGCCCACGATGTTAGGTGACAATTACATCATTTTTTTTTTTAAGCAGGAGGAGATTAGAGAGGGAAAAGAAGGGGTGGATATGAGAAATTCCCCAAAGAACTGCAAAAATCACTGAAGGGGGCATTGAAAAGTGAATGTTCAACTGTGAAATCTACAAAAGAATAGGACTAAAACCATTTTTCCTACCCCGGCTGGCACCCAAAGGAATCGAAGACTTGGGGTTCAAATTCTATCTGTCTGACATCAGGCACGTCACTTGTGTTGCTGCTCTTGTTTGGCTACACGATGAAGAGATGTCTTCCACAGAGCTACCAAACTTGGTTCATATCCCAGTAATTCATTTTCCAAGGAAGGTTCTTGTTTTGGTGACAAACTCTCTCCATTTAAAAGTAATAGAAGTGTTTCAGCAGGGTGGTACAGAGGATAGCGCACTAGCCCACGAATCAGGAGAACTTAAGTTCAAATCTAGCTTCAGACACTTGACCCTTACTAGCCGTGGAACCCTGGGCAAGACACTTAACCCTGACTTCCATAGAACTGCAAAGGGTCTTAAAATTCATCTAGTTCTTCCACATACCACCATTACTATTTTACACAGGAGGAAACTGAGTAAATCACTTAACTTGAGAGAAGTTATTTGACTTACCCAAGATCACATAAGGAGTAAACAACAAAGCCAAGAGACCAATAATTCTATACTAACAGTCACAGGATTGTGTTTCTAGAACAAGAAAGACCTTAACTGTGAAATTCAACAACATCACTTTACAGATGAGGAAACTGAGGTCTGAAGAAGTGAATTCACTTGTCCAGGGACACAGAGCTACTTAATTTCAAAAGTGACATTTCTTTACTCCCCCATCCACCACATCATGCCACTTTTCATAATAAAGGTGAAATTTCTTTTGGACTCTGAGGTCTACAATGTCTTTAGTATGCATTGTCCAATGAACCTCCCAACAGCCATTTAAGTAGGGAAGTACAACTGATTTTATTACTACACCTATTTCATGAATGAGGAAACTGAGTCTTGATGGAGTTAAGCGAACCAAGACCATACAGTCGTCAATATGGTTTCCTCAATTCTCCCTTTCTTCTCCTTAGGAAAGAATTAGATGAGTTTTAAGATCCTTTCTAGTTCTCTTAACTAGAGTTTAAATCTGTTTAATTACACACACACACACACACACACACACACACACACACATATATACATATATTTATATATAATTTCCTTGAAAGGACTGATTGTTTTCTTCTATGCATTTCTATTCCCAGTACTTGGTGTATAAATAGGTGCTTCATAAATCCAAGTTAGCTGAATGATAGATATATTGATATATGTGGATAGACCATGAAAACCCTCTAACTTTATGAGTTTATATATATACATTTATTCACACATGTATGTAAGCATATGTATACACATGTGTGTAAATTCTGCATATCTATATAGTCACTATGTCTACATAGATTTCAATTACACAAGAAAAAATGAAACATGCATATTAATGTTGCCAATGCTTTTCATCTACACAAAAAAAATATAGTTCCATCTTATAGAGCAGGGATGGGGAAACTTTTTCTGCCAAGGGCCGTTTGGATATTTATGACAACATTCAAGGGCTGTAATTGTTCAAACATTTAATTAATTCACCCCCTTATAAAACCATTAGATTTATTGAATTTCAAGTCCCTGATGACACTAGACAAATAGGGTCCCTGCCCCCCTTATAGAGGCTCCCTGCTCCTCCCTTTGTTTTTTCAAAGACAATAAGACTCAGTGGAGAGGAGCACCATATTTGGAGGAAGAAAAACTTGGTTTGGAATCCCATCTCAGTCATTAATTTCATGAACCTGAGCAAGTCTGGTTTAGCCTAACTTTTACAGGCCTCAGTTTCCTAATCAGCATAATTAAAGTGACAATAGCACCTTAATTAGGTCATTAGGTCATGGTGAGAAATTGCTGAGCTTGGTATGTAGAGAACTTTGCAAACCTTAATGAATTAGATAAATGGAAGCTATTCTTGGCCATATCTTGGCATCTTGCACATGCGCACATGTTTTTATGTATCTAAATAGCACAGATGTCCGTATTCATGCCAACTGGAATAGGTCCCTCCTGCCCACAATCTTAAATAACCCCCCAAATGAGCCCCAAACAGGATATCCCAGGGAGTGAATGCAGGTTGGGGACCGGGAAAGGGGACAAATATAAATACCATATTCAACTGGCAAGGCAAGGTTGTAAAAATTAATGAGAATAATTGTTTCAAATTCTTGCTTTTGAAAAGAATTCTCATGAGGGCAAAAAATCTTAATTATTTCTCTATATGGGAAGGAGGGGGTCATTTCCTGATCCTGACCAGAAACCTCAAACCTAATAAATATAAGCCAGTTATCCAGTGACTTAGGCAGCGACCAAAACCCTGGCCAACTGCAAGGGAAGTTAATATAAGGCAGGGAGAGGGGGAATAAACCTGCTCAGCATACACAGCTATTGTTGGAGTAGTGAGGAAATGAAATGTCCACGTGACCTTTTTTAACACCTAAATATTTCTTGGGTTCAATTCTAGAGCTTCTGACAACTTAGGGAAAACTTTACAAAACCCCAATTCAGGGTCAGTCTCACTAGGGGAAGATTCAAGTTTGAAAATATCTTTTCAGGCTGTAGAGTATCTGGGGAAATAAGTTATTTCTTGACTCCAGCTGTGCTCCCAAGTAGAGGAGGAAGAGACTGAGTAGTTTATCCCCAGTGCCCAGAACCATGTCATGAACACAGTAGTACCTTAATGAAGGTTTCTGATTGGTTAGTTGACTTGGAGCAAGATTCTTTATTATTTCAGAGTCTGGGACCCCCTTGACCAATTTGGAAAAGCCTAAAGACTCTCTTCTCAGAATAATATTTTAAAATACATAAAATAAAATACATAGCACTACAAAGGGAAGAGATTATATTAAAATACAGCTCTCAAAATATTTTTGAAAAACACATTCACAGATTCTAGCTTAAGAACTCATGGTGTTTAGGTGCCGCTGTGGACACAGCACCGACCCTGGAGTCAGGAGGACCTGAGTTCAAATCCAACCTCAAACACTTAATAATTACCTAGCTGTGTGACCTTGGGCAAGTCATCCTGAACCCCATTGCTTTAAATAAATTTTTTTTAAAAAGAACTCATGCTGTTGGGAGTGGTAAAAGAGTCTTGAATATTGACTGTTTCTCATCACCTTCATTTTACAGAGAAGGAAACTAAAGTTCAGAGAGGCAAAACAATGACTTACCTAAGGTCACATAAGTGGGCAATAAAAGAATCAAAGTCTGAACTCAGGGTCTGTCTCTCTGTCTCTCTCTCTCTCTGTCTCTCTCTCTGTCTCTCTCTCTCTCTCTCTCTCTCTCTTCTCTCCTCTCTAATCAAATTATCTTTCCACTTTACTATTCAGGACCTGCTGTTTGGACTAAGACCTAGATTTTCTATGAGCTTCATCACCTTGATTGGCATAGCCAATCTAGTTGGCTTTTAAAAATGCAACCAAACACAAAAATCAATGATTCAGTAAAATAAACATTTAGACTTCCCCCTCATGGACTTAAATCTGACCAAATGCTAGATCTTAAGTTCTCGATATAAACATTTTTGTATTGAATTGACTTATCAGTTGGCCAACTCATGAGTTTAGAACCTTTCTGAGACACAAATAATATATGTCAACAAATGATATAATGTATGTCAAATCAATACAAGACAATTGAATTTAATAAGCATTTGTGGAAGAATTACTATGTGCCAGACTGAGACTACAAACACAAAAATTCAACCATCACTGCCCTCAAGAAACTCTGATTCTACAGAAGGCAAACAATATATATAGAAAAATAAATGCTGAAGAGATACAAAGTAATTCCTAAGAGTGGGGAGGGGAAGAGATGATTTGTTAGCTTTTAAAAGCTATTAAAATGTTAGTTAATTTTCTGCTATTATTAAAGAGTTAAAATGATCTACTGAGAGAGAGCCAATCCTACAAATAGTCCTGCTTCTGATCCCAGTTTAATGACCACTAGGAAGGCCAATAGTGACCATAAGACTCCTTTCTAGCAATAAGTCACAGATTTTTTTCCTGCTCTAGGATCTTTAGACCTCAAGCTACAAGGTACTTTGGAAGCCATTAGACAGGGACACCTTGAGTTTAGAAAAGAGAAACCTAAGTCCAGATTGAGGATGTGACCTACCCAAGGTCACCCAAATATGAATGGATCAGAATTTTAATTCAGGACTTATCAAACTAGAGGCAGGGAACTTCCCTTTGTTACGTACAATACTGCTTCCAGTAATTGAACTAGAGATTGGGAGGTCAGAAAGTTGGAGGGTTCAGGGGTAATTGCCTTTTTTCAACTACTATGATATGACTTTAATTACAAAATTATCATTTGGGGAACAGTTAGATGGCTCAGTAAATAGAATGCTGGCCCTGGAGTCAGAAGGAACTGAGTTCAAATACAGCCTCAGACACTTAATAATTACCTAGTTGTGTGACCTTGGGAAAGTCACTTAACCACATTGCCTTGCAAAATATATATATATATATATATATATCTTTTCATAAGCTTACAAGTAATAGGTGTGTCTTGTATCTAAAGGAGGATTTGGGGGCTTATACCCCACCATCAGTCTAATGATTTTGGAACTTGGTATGAATTAGTTGATCAATCACTGACCAGTTTATGAAGTTTAACCTATTGACTTGCTAGATACAGTCCAAAACATATGGGTGTGGGGGTTGGGAATGGGGGAGGAAAGAGCAGGAAGTAGAAAAGAGCTAAGAATTCAAGAGCCTGCTTTCCAGGTGTAGTTTAGGAACCTAGGCTTGAGAACAATTAGTACCACATCATACATATGTGATCTGTGTTTACATATGGACAGACCATGAGGATAAGAATGTGCTATATGTGTCTGGATTGGAAATGGGGTGGTGTTGGGGGAGAAAAGGGAAGGATCTTTTATATGCTGAAAATTAAAAGCAAAATCTTAATATTCACAAACCTTCATACTGAAAGAAAGAACACCTTTGGGGCTTTTGTCTCCATTGCCTTAGCCAGAGTAAATTTTCAAAGTCAAACAGCTGCTGCTGCTACTTAGTTTTGTGGGGGATGGGGGATGGGAGATGGGGAAGGGGGAAAGGAGTATCTTTTCATGAATGTGTTTACAATTGCTTAAATAGGTCTTTCTTTGGGGTTTCAATATACTCTCCACATCCACCTCCATTAAAGTTTATAGATGGAGATAGAAATAGAGACAGAGATAGAGATAGATAGAGAGAGAGAGAGATAAAGAAAGATGACATTGCTATAGATATGTAGATACAGGTAAGATATATGACATAGACATTATTTGATTAGAGAAGTTCAGGGAAGGCTTGATGAAACACACACACACACACACAAACCAGATTATTGCCTCTATAAAAATACCCCAGACTTCGTACATACATAATGGACACTCTGAAAAACAAAATCTATCAAGCCATACGAATGTCACTGTATATACCCCCAAGACACACATTAAAAGTGTAAGAATATTCAGATATATGTATATATAATAATGGACATGTATATACATATATCATAGTATGTATGTCCCCAACTATCCTAAATCAGGATACATTTTTTCCTTAATACCAATTTTTGCTATCTAATCATCAGTCTAAAGTAGTTATTTCTGAAATTAAGTTGTCATTCCATTACCTATATACATATAATATTCTGAAAGTATCTCTGCTCTTGTTTTATATTCTGTTGAATGGGTGGTGCAGTCAATAGAACACTGGGCCTGGATTCAAGAATTGAGTTCAAAATTTGGCCTCTGAAACTCATCAGCTGATGAGTGACCCTGGGCAAGTCACTTTAATCTCGGTTTGCCTTAGCTTCCTCATCTGCAAAATGAAAATTAATAGCATCTACTTTTCAGGCTCTTTGGGGAATAAAATAGGATATTTGTAAATGCTTTGCAGACCGTGAAGTGCTATATAAATACTAGTCATCTCCATCATCATCATTATCCACTATCTTATATATGGAACATAATTATAACCTGGTATAATGAACAACCATTCTCAAAGTCAAGAGGACATAGTTTCAAGTGCTGCTTCTGATCGACAGGCGGAGTGATCCTGGATCAGTCATTTAAATTCTTATGACCTCAGGCAACTCTCTAAGACTCCAAATTTCTGAGAAGGTGCCTAGCTGCATTGATGGAGTGTGATTACCAATGAAATTCTCCCTGTGTCTGTCTCTCTCTCTCTGACTCTGAGTGTTTGTGTATCTCTGTGACTGTGTCTCCCTTTTCTGTGCTTCTTTGTGTGTCTCTTTTCCTTTCTCTCCCTCTCTTTATCTCTCTCTGTCTCTATCTCTCTGTCTGTCTCTGTTGTCTCTGTCTCTGTCTCTCTGTCTGTCTCTGTCTCTCTGTCTCTCTGTCTCTCTGTCTCTGTCTCTCTCTCTCTCTCTCTCTCTCTCTCTCTCTCTCTCTCTCTCTCCTCTCCCCCAACCCCACTACATCATATTGTATCTCTCTCCATATTTATAAGCCTAAATCATGCCTAGACTGTGGCTTTTCAAAGAAGGGACCAATCTTTCCTGCTCGACGTCCTCAGTTTTTTTTTTCCCCAAAGATATTTTCCACACTATGATCAGAAACCAGAAGTTAAACAAGGCACCCACAGCAGACTTCTTATAAAGCGGAAGGGGTGGCTCTGGAATGTACTGGCACCCTAGGTTCCCCCCTCACTTTCATTCTGTCACCTCTCCAGGCCCCTCGGCTTCTTCCCCTCCGACAAGTAGCTCTCAGAGTGGGGCTGCTGTTGTCCGGCCCCTGAACTGTGCCAGCCTTGGAGAGTCCAGCAATAGAATGGGCCGCCTCATTTGGGGAAAGTCATCGGTCACAGGAGAGTCGAGGCACTGACAGTCCCCAGCTGGAGTCTAACCACATCAGCTCATAATCTCCCCCCTCCCGCCCCTTCTGCGGGGCTCCATCGGCCAGCCAAAACTTTAGCTTCCCACGAGGTTGGGGGATGAGACCTGGAGGCTGATTAAGGAGTCTGGGGAAGGGGTCCCCTCATCTGACGCTGGCCTGCCGGACGTTTGCACTAGGCTGGGGTCCCGGGCCGCTCTTTCTTCACCCTCGCCCCATTTCGGGGCACTGGGAAAAGGAGTGGCAGGGTGTCCCCCAACCTCTTCTACCTGCCGCCCTCCTTCCCTGGCGCAGCCCCAACCATCTCAACCCGGTAATCAGGAAGGATAAAAGGAGTAACCCCTCCCACCCCAAACCCAGCCTGGGTGGTGGCTCCCAGACCCTCTCTCCTCCATCAGGTTTACTGCCTGATTCGTTCCTAGAGGTGAAGGCAAGCCCTATTTAAAGTGTCTCCTGTTTTTTAAGCTTAACAGAGAAGAAAACAGGCTCAACCTCCTCCTCCGGGAAATAAAAGGTGGGGCGCCCTTCTTTCCCCGGGAACAAGACCCAGCCCTCGGGTTTTCAATCCCTGGTTTTGCAAGAGTCCTTTATGAGAAACTCTCCCCAAACAGAGACCGTTTGCTTCCGAGGGGGAAAGTGGAAATTCAAAAGCCGGGGGTGGGAGGGGGGAAGGGTCTGCTCCTCTCCTTTCACTGAGACCGACAACTACCTCTAGAACACAGCTCAGCACGTTCTCAACACGGCTGGCCTAGAACCCAGCTCCCAATTAATCCACACTGCCTCTCTTCATGATCTCCTGGGTTACATATGGATTTGATAGATAGATGATAGATAGATAGATAGATAGATAGATAGATAGATACATACATACATACATACATACATACATACATACACAGATATATAGAAACATAGATACATGGATAGAAGCATAGATAGATACATAGAAATACTGGTAGGCCGTCTAAAACGGTATGGTCGTTCCATCACTGGGAGGGGAGTCTTAATTCACCTCCTTCTCTCTCTCTCCTTCACTCAATGTGGCCCATGAAATGCTTTTCGATGGAAGTCTTTGCTTTAATTAAAGGTATTCCACCCTTCCTCTTGTGGTGGAGGTAGGGGAGGGGAGGCTACAAATGAGAAATGATTTATATCGTTCTGTTCAATTCCTTAATTGTTAGATCTAATTGCTATATGGGCCAGTTTTCCATCATTTTAATTTTATTTGGTTTTTTTTTTAGGTTTTTGCAAGGCAAATGGGGTTAAGTGGCTTGCCCAAGGCCACACAGCTAGGTCATTATGAAGTGTCTGAGACCGGATTTGAACCCAGGCACTCCTGACTCCAGGGCCGGTGCTTTATCCACTGCGCCACTTAGCCGCCCCTATTTTATTTGTTTTTAAAGAAAGGGGGTTCAACCCCAGGTTAGGAATTTGAGTAATAACATCAATACAAACAGTAACAATAATGAAGCGGATGCTGATCGTAATGATCATGTGGTTATAACGGTAACAGTAATAGGAATAATGATGATGGTGCTAATGATAATGATAGTAATGATGATGATAGTGATGATCAGGAGGGTAATAATGATGATACAGTAATAGTAATAATGATGATAGTGATGATCAGGGTGGTAATAATGATGATACAGTAATAGTAATAATGATGATAGTGATGATCAGGATGGTAATAATGATAACAGTAATAGTAATAATGATGATAGTGATGATCAGGATGGTAATAATGATGATACAGTAATAGTAATAATGATGAGCATGCTAGTAATGATAATAGTAATAGTAAAAATAATGAGCATGATGATTATGATGGTAATAGTAGTAGTAATAATGATCATGATGCTAATAATGATAGTAATAATATTGATAAGAATAAATGATGACAAATGATGAGGATAATTACAATATCTGGCAAGTCTCTGACCCTTTTCCCGTTCTAGCTGTGTGACCCTGGGTACATTCCTTAAACTCTGGGTCTCAGTTCCCCCATCTACAAAACGAAGGATTTGGATTGGATGACCTCTGAGCTTCCTTCCAGTTCTAAATGTACGGTACCTAAGATCCCATTGTGGAATGACCGCGATGGCAAAACAAAAAAGTAAACACATAGTTGGGGGCTGCTGTGAGTTCGTAAAGGAGTGCCTTATTTCCTCCTTGCAAAGTGAGGGCGGGGGGAGCGAAGATGCTCAGTATCTTCCCCTTGCTCCCTGATAACTATTTGGGGGAGCCACCCTCTCCCAGTCCGCGGACAGGGCACGGCGGGAAGAGGCTGGTACTGGGCTAAGTACCCTATTAGAGAATTTTTCTGACCGGGGCTTCCTCTGGTAAGCTCAAGCCCTCCTCCAAAGCTCGCCCGGAGGATAGGTGCAAACTGTTGCTCTTTGCGGGGATCTGCGGGCACCTGGAAAGCAGACGGAAGCTACCGATTGCCTGGAGATTTCACAGGAACAGGATGAGGACTGATCTGCGGATGGGTGGGTGGAGAAGGAGGGAAAGGGCCACGGTGCGCACGTGTGTCTGCGGTGCTTTGGAGGGCGAAATACCGTGGGAAGCCTCACGGGGGTTTCCGCGTGGAACCCGGCCCTGGGTTCGAGGATCTACAATCTACACGGGGGGAGTTTTAACAACCGATCTCCTTACTTTGTGATTCTGGTAGGAGGTCACAGCGATAAAAGCCGTCTCCGGGAAGACGTGGGTGCAGAAGGCTGTGTTTTTCGAGCCAAATCCATTATTTTCGTCTGCTTTTACGATGTGTAGTCTAGGTTGGTATTTATGCATGGAATTCAATATAATCTAAAAACAAATTTCAAAAAAAAAATAGAAAATCAGAACCCCGGTCAAATCAGGAAGCGTCTCTAGGAACCACTAGAGAAAACCTTTCGCAAAATAAAAATAACAATAATAATCTTTTGTTCTTGACTGTTTGGGATCGTTTTAAGGAGGGAAAAAAAGACAGATTGGTGAATGGAAAAGATTCCTTTTCCTTCGCAAATGGTGTTTTTCACCAGGAATATCCTGGGCAATGTTGAGGAAGTATACCCAAAGGTAACACACAACAGTAAATCAGGATACTTCATTAAGGCTGCTCCATAAATTAACCTTCTGCTCACAGACCTTTAAATAACCACTGTGATAGTCAGCTCCCATGATTCCTTCTGCAAGGAAGCTGGCATGGCAACCTGGGGACTGGAAGGCAACCTGGGAGGAAAAGGGAAGGAGGAATCTAGATGGGGTCTGGTGAAGGGGACAGGAGATGTTTCGGTCCCCTGGCTACCCCTGGCATTGGGGATGGATTTTCTTGTGCCCACCCTATGGGAGATGAAGTCCTTTTTGTCAGAGCACTAAAAACAGGTGGAGGTTGGGAGGGAAGTAAACAAAGTAGCTTGATCTCAACTCTAGGATGGTGTTGCCTAGAAAGTAAAATTCTAGGGTTGATTTTTAGATTTATGTAGTTATGGGAGTCCCCCAGACCCCAAGTTTTCTAAACAGTTTCCTTAAGGATAGCTAAAATTCTCCTAAATCTACATAGGCACCTAATTGTCTACCTTTTTGCTTTAGAATTCTAAAGTCAGTGACTTGATGGGAAGAGGGCAGATCAGTATAAAAGAAATGAATAAACTCATAAATCAAATTTAATCTTTAATATTCCTATAAAAAGACTTCACTAAAAACCACTGAGGCCACTTTTAATGCTGATGTTTTTAAAACATCCAGCAAGATCGATACGTTAACAATAACAAAGTAATGGTTAGAAATCTACTCTTGGATTCAGGAAGTTCTGGATTTAAATGCTACCTCTGATACTTCCTGACTTTGTGACCCTGGACAAACGATTCAACTCTCAGTCACCCCAGGCAACTTTGTTCCCCTAATTCTGGAAAAAATGGGGAAGCAGACCCACACTACCAAAACACCTACCTCCCTGGTTCTGACTTCTGTATTAGAAAGGAAGCCTTTTGAGGGCAGGGTGTTTTTCCTAGCCTGAATTTGTTATCCTGGGGGTTTGGTCTAGTTTCTGGAACATAAGTGATTGTGAATTGCAGGTGCCAAATCTCATTAGTAACAGGAGAGTTCATCCTCAAGAGGGGGTTCTACATAGCTGTGACCAAAATAATGGTAACAGATATTTTATGAAGCATTATGATGCACAAAGCACTTTACCTAGAGTATCTGATTTGATTCTCACAGCTATCCTATGAGGACAATCCTTGCCGGTATTATTATTCTCAACTTCATGCAACTACTCCTAAAGTATGCATGACAAAGGTGGTTCTAATTTCCTTCCTAAGAGAACAGTAATTAAAAATAGATTGATTGGATAATTTATAGTACAGAAGGAAGGGGAGGGGAAGGACGAGCAGGAAGAGGAGGAGGAGGAGGCGGAGGGAAAAGAGGAGGAGGAAGAATAGAAGGAAGAGAAGGAGGGTGGGAGGAAAAGAAGGAAGAGGGGGTGGGAGGAGGAGGAAGACAAAGGCAGTAAAGATCTCTCGGACATCCTTTCGGGATGGGAGAGGGCCCAGTGAAAGGCGGGGAGGAGCCAACCGTGGCCTAGGAGGCCGCAGATGGGCTCCTGGGTCCCGGTCTAATCTCGGGAAGCGTCCGGCGGGCCCGATGGCGACGCGGAGCCGGGCGCCCTGGCGACGGCCCGAGAGACGCAGCTGGGCGCACGAGGCCGCCGGAGCCCCCCAGGCCGGCGCTGCCATCGCCCCGGCTTAACCAAATTGCTTTGACATTCAGGGCAGCCGCTGGCCATCAACGGGGGAACGATCTAATGGCCTTTAATTTCATTAGGGCGGCCCCCCACTGGGGGCCCAAGCCCCAGCTGGGGCTCTGGGAGCCAGAGGAGACTTGGAGGCTGGGAGCAGCTCTGAGCTTCCACTAACTGAAGAGGCGAGTCCTGAAAGCAGGCCTTGTAGAGAATCCACCAGAGAATGTGAGGAACTGGGGTGTGTGTGTGTGTGGGGGGGAGGTGGATCAAAAAATGCCCCCGATGACTAGGGTCCAAACCTAGAAGGAGGGGAGCACCCCCAAAACTGGAGGATCCTGGGTTCTAGGGACTGGAAAGATAGGGTCACTCATTTTGGAGGTCCCAACCCTGAGGTCGATGTTCCTTCTCGTTGCTCCCTGATTGACACTGGATAAATTAGTCACCTCTCTGGACCTCACAAAATGAGGGTTGGGGTGGGGGATGGACTAGATGACTTCTAAGGTCCCTTCCACATTTAAATCTATGATCCAAGGTTGCTGTTAACCCAGGAACCCTGTTTGGAGTGGTCTGGAGGACGTCAGAGGAGACCAGCCTGAGCAAAACGTGCTTCAGAAAAACAGATAGGGGTGGGGGACTTGTTGAGAGATGCTCCCTCATCACACTGTAAATATTTTGCTTCCAGGGAAACATGGGGGAGGGGGAGAAGACACTGGGGCTCTGCCTGGAAATAGAGACAAACAACCCCTAGTACGAGCCCAGACTCCAACAATCAGTCCAGTGACCTACATACATGCAAATATGTCTATGTATTAAATTATGTACATGCATTATATAACATGTATATACATATTTAAGCTAATGTATCCCTCCTCAGAGAAAAAAAATCTATATTGTCATAGACTCTTGGGACTGGAACCAGGAATTCAAATCTGGCCGCTGACACTGTGTCACTTCATCTCTATTTGCCTCAGTTTCCCCCACTTGTAAAATGGGAATAATAACAGCGCCTACCTCCCAGGATTGTTGTAAAGATTAAATGGCACCTAGGAAGCACCATATTTTAGCCATCATTTTTGTTATTATTAAAGGATCCAAAGGTTGATGGAACCTTAGAGGTGATCATCTAATAATTACCTCACCCCCATTTTCTAGACAAAGAAACTAAAGGGCAGAGAAGCAACTTGCCTAAGTTCACACAATCAATAAGCAGCAAAGCGGGAATTCAACCCCCTCACTCCAAATTCTGTGCTCTTTACAATATTATTTCCTCACTGACCTTGGGAGGAGATGAGGACGGGGGTGGGGTCTATTTCCCTTCTCCTAGGCTTCCTTCAAAATGCCCCTGTATTTTCATTGTCCCAATATGGCCATTTTGCTTCTTAGAGAGCCCCACATCCCAAAATACATCATTCCCACTCTCCTGGGAGAGCAAATGAATAAGACTTCGGGACCCCATTTGGAAGGTCAACATTGGAAGTGAGACACCCCACCCAAGTCCCATTAAACTCTCTCCTTCCTGCCTAGGCCCTAGTGAATTCAGTTCAGGCCTTCAGGCCCTAACTACATTAGTTTCCTCCCCAGACAGGAATAACAGTTCACAGGACTTTTTAAAAGTTCAAATAATCTTAAACCTGATGGAGGTCCCAGAATTAACCCTTTCCCACACCCTTCCTCAGGTGGAGGTTGTGACCTGTACATACCTCCCTGAGTTTTACAGAGATTCAAAGACTTCTGGACCATTTTTATCATGTGGTAGATTCATTTAATTCACTTTGCTTCAATTTGGAAGGGGGGGGTGGTGGTATAGAGAAATGAGGTAAGAACAGGGATTGGCCCATTACTTCTTTCTATATGAAGCCTTTGCTGATGCCCCAAGTTTCTACTGTCTTTCCCTCTCTGGTTATTTTCTATGTATTCTGTTAGAAGATTTAGAGATAGAGACCATAAATATAATTTCAATAATAATCATATTTCAAATAAAAATCAATTTAATAATAAAAGTTAACCTATACATATATATATACATATATGTATGTATATATATATATCAATTGATATATGCCAATCCTTTTACAATTATGATACAATTGAATCTCATAGCAACCCTGGGAGTTAGGAGCTACTAGTATCCCCATTTCATTGATGAGGAAACTGAGACAAATAGGTGAAGTGACTTGCCTAAGGTCACATAGCTAGTAAGTGTCAGAGGAGGAATTTGAATTCAGAACATTTTGACTTCAGGTTAGGTACTCTATCCACTTTGTACTTAGTTGCCCTTCACTTTTCATAAGGCACAGAGATGTTAAGTGATTTGTCCACTGACACACAGCTGGGAAGTGACTTAGGCAAAAATTTAACCTAAATCTAAGTCTTTTACAAACTCCTTTCATACTCTATAAAAACACTTTGAAAAATCATAAATACTACATAAATGTCAGTTATTATTACTACAATACCATGCTATCAGTTTGGGCCTTGTGACTTCTTGTCCCAATAGAGACTTCCTCCATACATGTAGATCAGCTAATTGTTCAAACTTTTTGACCTCAGGACCTCTTACAATTAAAATTATTGAGAAACCCCCTCCTACCAAGGAACTTTTGTTTATATAATTTATTTCCATTAATAGCCACCATATTAGGAAATAAAATGTTGTAATATTATGAAATCAGTTTCAACCCCAAGGATGCTCGAAAAGGTTTTGGGGACCCCTAGAGTGAGGTGCCTAGTCAACAGGATGATGACAAAGATCATGTAGCTAGTATAAATTGAAGTATTGGAACCCAAGTTTTTTCTGACTATATACTATGCCTTCCTGCTTATAATTTCTAAATTTTGTAGTTAACATAATTATCACCATCATTTCCATTGTAAGTCAAAATCCTTACACCTCAACTGGGACCTATTTACATCCTGTCTAAAGTATTTGTTGAAATCATATACTGTAACTCTATGTTCAATGTCTTATACACTACTCAGAAGGGAGGACTACAAGGAGAACCTGGTGTTTGATAAACTCTTCCCCCCAGCAACAAGAATAGGGCTGTGCAAACAGTAAATGTGGGTTGAATGCTTGAGCATCCTGCTTGCCCCAGGAGACAGAATGAAACTGTAAACCTTGCCCTCAAGGAAATGACATTCTATCAGTAAGGTGTGAGTCTTGTACTTTTCTTTGGACTCCATGCCAATTATGGTTAAAGGTTCTCGTAGACTTGCCCACTGTTCTTTGATGAATAAATATACCCAAAACCTGGCAGTTCCCTTCCTTTTCTCCCTATGTTCTCTAAGGCCCAAGCCAAAGCACACAGTTCATAATCAGATTGAAGTCTAGGTTTGGAAATGGCCTGGGACAGGACTTTGCTGTCTAAGTCGGACGATCATTTCTGTTGGTCGTCAGTCTTAGATCTCTAGATTCTATCTAGTCTCATAGAGGGGCTCACCTGGGGGATGCTAAGGAAGAATATGGAGACAGCGTCATCTTGGATAAGAATACCCAGGTTGAACCCTGACTCAAGGACTTATTCAGTTGTGGAAAGCTTGGATTTACAAAATCAGAAGAGAGATTATCTTGAGACAAGGAAGGAAGAAGAATTGGGGAAGGTGGGGAGGGACAACATATAGGGAAAAGGTACAAAGGGATGAAAAGAGAAAAAGAAAAAAGAAGGTAAGGAAGAGAAAGAAGAGAAAGAAAGAAAAGAAAATAAGGAGTGGATTGGTAGAAGAAAGAAAAGAAGGAAGAAAGGGGAAAGGAAAAAGAGTTGGAATAAGGAAGGAGAATATGAAAGAAGAGAAGGCAAGGAAGAAAGAAAATAGGAAAATAAAGGGAAGGGGAAGAATGAAAGGAATAGTAGAATGTTAAGAGGCTACAGAAAGGAAGAAGCAAAAAAGATAGGACACCAGGCGCCTGGTACTCACATGTCCAAATGGGTCCAGATGGTTATTGGTGAGTTTCAGTTTCTGAAAGGAGACCAGCTGCCGCATCCAATGGGCACCTGTGGCTGGAGAATCTGGGTGTACGTACAGTCGTCCGGGCATAGCTGGCTCTGCTTTCCCAGTCACAGACCTAGCCCCAGAGGAAATTCCAGTCCACTGAGTCCAAGGACCAAGGAGTCTAAAGGCCTAGTCTAGTCCAGCCCACCAAGAGAACCTGGCCAGCTATAAGCTTAGATCAGAAAGCTGTTTGACACTACAGAAAACTAACTTCTGTTTCTCATCCAGAAATGTTTTTTTTTCCCCCTTCTTGTTTCCTCTTAGCTACTGTGGATCTAATATAATCTCTCTCCTGCAACCCTGATGATGCACTGCCAGGGACATAGCATCTCCTGGAGCAGGCTCCATTTTGCATATACCCAGAGCTTCATTTGCTCCCTCTCTTCTATTTTGTTGTGTGTGTGTGTGTGTGTGTGTGTGCGCTTTTTTTTTTAATTTCTGGAAACTTTAGATTCACCTGGGCCACAATGCCACCACAATTCAATGACCAAAGATCTGAAACTGGAGCCAGAAATCCCTTCCAGGAATTTTCAAGCAGTCAGAAGACTTATTTTCTCTCATTTCAGGAACAAAGCCCCTAGGTTTCTTCTGTCATCTCTGGCTTCCCCTGGCCCTTTAGTTCACTTAAATACCAAGTCTGTGGTTTGATAAAAGACATGTTCAAAGCAGGCAACTCATTTAAAAATTAGTAGATAAGTTTTCACAGACATTATGCTAAGAAACATCACTTTTACACAGGAATATTAGAGGCATCCCAGCTAATGATACATAGGTAAGGTAGCATATTTGAGAATAATGGGGGTGGGACTGGAATTCTTCATCAATATACTTTCTCCCCTCCCCCAGATGCCTACCATTTATTATCTGCAAATTTATATCTGTGGTCGTCAGCTGGTACAATATCCATGAGCAGGATGTACTTCGTTTTGGGATTCAGTCCAGTGACCTTGACTTTGTAACTGGGGAACATCCGCCTAGAGAGAGGGGAAGGAGAAAGGGAGAAGAGATGGACGCAGATAGCGAAAAGAAAGAGGAATAGAAGGAGAAAGGGAGAGATGGAGGGAAATGAAATCGGCCAAACAGTGACGGAAACAGAGACAGAAAGAGAGAAATAGAGAGAGGAGAGAGAACAATAGAGAGACAAAAACAGAGACAGAGAAGACAGACAAATGGAAGCGGAGAAGAAAAGGAGGAAAAGAGGAGGAGGAGGAGTAAAAGGGGAGGAGACAGAAAGTGGGGGAGGAGGGTGAAGAGGAAAATGAAGATAAGGAAGAAGAGGAGGAAGAGAAAAGAATAAAAGGCAAAGGGAAGGGCGGAAGAGATTTGTACAGAGACGAGAGAAAAAAGGACGATTGCAGGGAGAAAAGGAGAAGGAGAGAGAGAAGGAAAGAGGACAAAACGACGATAAATATGAATATATAAAATGCAGAGATCTCGCATCACACGCTGCAGCCGAAGAAGGGATTGATGGGGGGGGGGGGGGGGGGGATAAAACCTGATTTCCAGCTCCGCACCAGTACTGATCCAGCCCAGATTTTGCTGCCTATTTTGAGAACACCAATGGAGGCGGGGGGCTAAGAACAGAGGAGGTGTAACGGGGGAGAGCGACAGAGTGATCTCCAAGAAGGAAAAGTCAGGATTTTGTGGATTCATTTCGAATAGAGAAAGTTCATCCGCACCATTACTATGGAGCGGCAGCACACACACACACACACACACACACACACACACACACACACACACACACACACACCTCCTTTCCGGCTAAATTTAAATAATTCCAGAGACAATTTTTTTCAGGGGGAAGTAAAGGAGGAAGGTCATTTCCCAATAACCTCTCTTCTCTGAGTTATTATAGCGGTGTGGGCGTGCAGGGGTAGAGACCCCGGAAACACACGTGCTCCCAGAATCCTGTAGAGACCCCCGGGATCCAAGGGATTTTACACATGTTCTAATCCTACCCCTACATAACCACACATGGTGTCACTGGGGCTACAAGCCTTGTCGCGGCCTGTGCGGGCTCCTCCTAGCTCCGTTTGTTGGGGGAAGGGAAAAAGGAAGGGAAGGGAGAAGTGATTATTAAGCACTTACTGTTTACCAAATAGTATCCACCTCTTCTTCCCCTTCCTTTATTTTTTTAGGTTTTTGCAAAGGCGAATGGGGTTAAGTGGCTTGCCCAAGGCCACACAGCTAGGTCATTATTAAGTATCTGAATCTAGATTTGAACTCAGGTCCTCCTGACTCCAGGACCGCTGCTTTATCCACTGCGCCACCTAGCCGCCCCTTCCCCTTCCTTCTCATTTCTCTGCTCTCCCCTTCTCTTCTTCTTCTTCCCAGCCCCCCCCCCCCGTATCTATTCCTCTTCTTTTTTTTTTAAACATCCTCTTTTTCCTCCCTTTTTTGCCCTCTTCGGTTCCACCTCTAACCCCTGCATCCACTCCAATGGCATCTAACGTGCTTGAACCCCATCGAGGGGAGGGGCTCACCCATCCGACATCCCCTTTGGAAATGATACCAGTAGCTCCCCGACCTCTTATCTAGGGACAGACTTCAGTGCGTACAGTCCTACACAAAACCAGGCCCTGGGGAGGCCGGGCAGAAGCATCCTCGGGACCACTGGTTCCAGTTGCCTGGGAAAAGGAGCCCGGCTGACACTTCCTTCCAAAGGCAGACAGGCAGGATGGGTAGGTGGGGGGTGGAAACAGTTTGAATCTAAACTGAGGGGGGTGGGGGATTGGAGAACGCCCCCCCCCCCAGCTTCCCTCCATTCCCTTTCCTCGGAAGGTAACCAGAGTCTCCCTGTGTTTATGCGCAATGGTTCGTCCAGAAGTCTTAGCGTCGAAGGATGGTTTGCAATCCTTTTATAGAGAAATCTTTCCAAGAGACTACGCTGGGCCCGCGGCCTCAGCTTCCAAAACGGAATAGGAGGAAAGTCTGCCTTTTTTTTCCCCCTTTCTTTTTTACTGTAAACAGACCGGTAATATATCACTCGGGCCCTTCGGCGTGGCGGGGACAGAGACATTGTTTAATTCCAAATAATAATAAATGTCAAATTTCTCTCAGTTTACTGCGGAACAGGCCTAGGGTGGGGGTGGGGGGTATTGAGGGGGTCCTTCCCCTCTGAGCCAGAATCTGTCTGTCCTCAGGCCTTGGGCCTTCAGGGGTTGAGGGGTATGGGGGGGGGCAGAGATCCTCTGTAAGACTCCCCAATCCATTCAGCACCTGGGGCTGGAGAAGGGGGAATGGGGATCACCCCTCGAAGGGCACTGAGTGGCATGGGGTGCTTGCCTCAACCAGACTGGGAGGATCCGAGGCAAGCACCACTGGGCCAACCTCCTCCTCCGGGAGGGTTAAGCTTCTCAGCTCAACCTTGAAGGGCTTTTAACCGAGACTCTGGGGTGAGTGTCTATTTGTGAGAGCTGCCGTGTTTATCTGTGTCTGTATAAAGAGCTCAGCAGAGCCCCATCTACGTTTCAAAGACTTCGGCTGCTTCCTATAAACAATGAGAGAGGTAGCGAATACATTCAACATTCAGGATTTGGCAAACGGGTGGGACCCTGGAAGGATGCCAGATTTGGGGCAAGGAGGAGGGAGAGGAGCGAGAAAAATTTGGACTCGTGTTTGATTAAATGGAATCTCTCTCTCTCTCTCTCTCTCTCTCTCTCTCTCTCTCTCTCTCTCTCTCTCTCTCTCCCCCTCTCTCTCTCTTTCTCATTACTGTCTCTCTTCTCCATCTGTCTCCCATCCCTCCGTCTTCCGACTCTCTCTTTTCTTTGTCTCATTCTCTCTTCTCTTCCCCCTTCCCTCAGTTTCTCCTCTTTTCAGCTTTCTCAGTTTCTATCTTTTTATTTGATCTCTTTCCCTCCCTCTCTCTCTCTCTCTATCTTGTCTCACCCTACTGTTTCTCTCAGTCTCTCTCTTTCATAAATTCCCACTCTCCCCCAATTCCATCTCTTCCTGATTTTTTAAAATGTATTTTTGTCTTAATCTCTCTTCTTTTCTCGCTCTCAATCTCTCTCCTTCCTTGCCTCCCTCCAGTCCCCCAGTTTCTTCCCTCTCCTGTCTTCCAACCTGGCCTCTCTGCATCCCATTCTCTCAATCTCACCTCTCTCGATTTCTCTTTCCCTCACCCCACCTCCCTCTCTCATTTTTCTCTCTTTCTCTCATTACTAATCCCTTAAGATATCATACTCTCTGGAGCCCTTTCTTCTGTCTATATACGAGGTGGAAGAGGAGCCAAATTTCCGGAGCTGAACAGTTGACTTTCCCTGCCCCCACTCCCCTCCTGTTAGTCTGAGATCAATGGATGAATTTTCACAGATTTTTTTTTAAACAAATAGCCAGTCAAAATACATTTTTTTTCATTTTATAAAAGGTGGTTCACACTTTGCCCATTTCTCTCCTCATACTATGTACATTTGACTTTTTCTTTAGGGTCAAAACAATGCCTTACCTTCCTGCTTTGGTGATGATCATTTCGGTCCCCACTTCATGAAATTTCAGCCACAGTTCTCTCTCATGTAAAAATACTTTGATCCCTTCCATGCCCTATAAGCCAAGAAGAAGAAGAAGAAGGCCACAGAAAGTCACTATTGCCAAACCCTCAGGACTCTTCTTCACCTCAGTCCTGGAGTCCCAGAGGGAAAATGCTAAAGTTCAGTCAACCACCCCAGTACCACTGATTCCTACCCCTGCCCCCAAGTCCCCTTCTTCTGCAGGCCTCCTTATTCAGCCAGTCTCCATCCCCAGCAAACAGTGGGGCTTCTCAGCATTGAGAAATGCTGGAGAAAGAGCAGAAAACAGTCCCTCCCTCCTTCATTCTCTCCTTGTATGCTCTGAGCAATCCAAAAAGACAGACCAGGTTGGCATCCTGGAGGTGGCAACAGGGTGAAGGATCTTAAATTTCTAGACTGGTTTCTGTAGAATATGTAGTTGAAGTTTTGACAAAGGGAGAGTTGGCTAGAACGAACCATTTGGATGGTGAGACACCAAAGGGAACTAGGGAAGAGACTGAGACATACCTAACTGAAGCCCCTGTTTAAAAATAAATTGGAATTTTAAAAATCCATAAATGTTTGCTTTCTAATGGAAACAGGCAAATTTAAAGATTCATGCACAGAGACATTCACACATGTATAAGGAGAGTTTTATTGGGGTCTCTGATCAACAGAACCCCCCATCCACTTAATGAAATTAGAAGAGGTGGTCCCCTTTGGACAAAAATTCCTTCTCTAAAATTTCATCAAGTGAACTGGTGTAAAACTGAACTGATAAACCATCTCCCTGATCAACCCCTCACATACTTGTCCAAATACATATGCATATATGATGTAATACACACACACACTTAAATACAAAAACATACATACACACAGAGAGAGAAGAAGAGAATCCCCAAGCTCAGGCTTATTTAAGTATCTCTGTAAAATGTTTTATTTCAAAAAGAAGCAATGTAATCCAGTTCACCTTGCCGGAAACTTGGATACAATCATAAGATTGGGAGGATGGGGGTGGAAGTAGAATACAAGATCGAGAAAATGCTATCTAATAACTCAGAGATTCGAGGTAAACTATATCCACTAAAAAGACTCTTCCCTTAGAAATGCTATTCACCCTTAGATGAAATTATGAGTAAGATGCACATCAATAACCAGTAGTTGGGAAAGCCAAATCAGATAACTGCGAGAATTCCCACCACGGATGAAATACAGGGGCTTGCCCTGGCAGACCTATGCACCCGGCTCAATCGAAACCCATTTGCCTCCTCGCAGAGAAGAGTCAATGTCTAAATGGAAACGAAAGTGAAGATCTTCACATAAATGTGAATATGCTTAGACAAATATGCTTCTATGTATTTATGCATGTATATTCAAATGAACAGATTTCTGCAATGGAGTCTGATTGCCATTTGAGATTCAAATTTTAGAATTTCTACAATGTGAAACTAAATCTTTTTTGAAGTTTGAAACTATAATTATAAAAGATGATTTGAAATTATATTTAAATAAAAAATTTAAATTTAAATAAAAAAATCAAGTCAGCATCCAAAAATGAGGAACCGTTATTTTCCCTCATTGCATGGAAAAGTGGAAGCAGACATTGGAAAGAATATGTGTGTATTTATAGAGATACACAGAGTGAACCTTTCAAGGAAATAAAATTCACATTAATAAAAGGTTGTATAAATCCTAGGCTCACATTAGCAGAGTTCATTCCCCGTTCAATATATGAGGCCCTTTAGAGAGAGAAGGGGAAGGAAGGAGAGACAGAAGGAGATGGAAGAGAGAGAGAGAGAGAGAGAGAGAGAGAGAGAGAGAGAGAGAGAGAGAGAGAGAGAGAGAGAATGAGAATCCCCCTGCTAAGGAGACCTCTAAAACCCTGTCTATTTCTTTCTAGTTTAAAAAGGCAGAACAATATGTTTCTTGTATTTACCAAGAATTTCTGGCCTAGTTTCCTTTTAACCGCTTAGGTTCAATCGGAGCCAGATTAATTCAAGTCCTCACCGGTTTGTAGGTAAAAAGACCTGGGCAGAAGGTCCCTGTTGCAGCGTGGACGAATCTCAGGTCAAATCCTTTCTCCAAATTCAAGATAAATGTCCCAAAAGCACATCTCGCCAAAGATTTAAAAAAAAAAAGAGGAAAGAGGAGAGGAGAGAACAGAGATAGACACATACGCAGAGAAAGAGACACTGAGACACAGAGAGACAGGGAGGGAGGGAGGAGAGAGAATGAGATGAGTAAGAATGAAAGAATAAAAAGCAGAAGGGGTGGAGAACGCCAGTCTCCGAGAGGAAACGCTCTGAAGATCTGAGGAAGGGTCAAAACCATTTCTCAAAGCGTGTCTAGGAGTGAACGCTGACCTCGAAATTTAATGAGCTTTTCAGAACTGCGTCTACACCCGCAATGTGAAGTAGGGCATTATCCAGAAACCTCCACTTGGTTTCCCTCCTGAAGGGCTGTTTCAAAGGGAAACTTTGGGGTCTCAATTACATAATGACTGATCATTGTGATTTTCTAGGGCAGGGAAAGCTCTTAAAACAGATAGGCAGACAGGCAGACAGACAGACAAACGGACAAACGAACCAAGCCAAACCCAGCTGCAACGGAGAACTGAAGCTTCTCCAGTGAGGTTGTTGGGGTTTAAGGAGAAATCCAGTCTCGGGTCTTTGGCCTTGGGTTGACGCTCCCAGCTTGGGGGAGCAAGCTTACCTGCTGGGTGAAAGCCGCCTGGGGGGACACGGGGGCTTTGCTGCTGCTCCCCAGAGGGTTCTCCTGCTTGGCCTCGGGAGGCAGCTCCTTAGTTTCGGCCTCCAGGGGTGTATGGGGGAGGCCAAAGGCTTCGTCGGCGTCCGCCATGGTCCGCGTTGCCCTCGCTGGGTCCTCCGCTGCAGTCGCAGACCAATATGGGGGAGCGGGGGAGGCGGGGAGCGGGGATGGAAGGAAAGAAGGAGAAAAGGAAAAACGGAAAATGCTCAGAGAGGTTGAAAGGAATGGACTAAGGAGGATGGAGGGAGATGGGGAGGCCCCAAGGCGGTCTACACGGCCTGGCTCTCCAGCACCCACTCGCCTCTGCTCCAGCCCCGAGTGTCTTTGGTTTATTATAATTATGATTATGATTACTGGGAGCAATATCTTGTGAAATGCTACGCGTCAGACAGAAGGAGCCGGCGAACGACCTATCTGCGCCGCGATAAGCAAGCTGCTCGTCAAATTTGTCTGGACTTCTGGAAAGGCCAATAAAGATAAGAGTTCGGTATTTTGGGAAGCGCTTGGGTAGGACCCAAAAAAATTCAGCGCTCCTTTTTTTAAACAAGATTGGCGGAGGCTGCCTTTGACTCCTCCTTCCGAACCTCTTTGACTCCTTGGACCTCACTTTTTATTTTTTTCTCTCTAGAAACCAGTGATGTTCTCTCTCTCTCTCTCTCTCTCTCTCTCTCTCTCTCTCTCTCTCTCTCTCTCTCTCTCTCTCTCTCTCTCTCCCCGCCTCTTGCAAAAGAGAGTGAAAAAAAAACTGGATCCAAAGCCCAGTGCCCGGTTTGAGTTCTCTAACTTTCGGGCCTCCGACAAGGTTAACCCGAAGGATGTTAACTGCACCAAGAAACCAGATGGAAATACAATAGTTTCTTGTCCTCGGTGGCTAGGGGTACCCCTGCTGTCTGTCTAAAAGAGGGGGTCAGGTAGCCTTCGGGGAGCAAGTCTTTTGTTGAGAGATGAGTTTGATTAGCCCTTCGGCGCAGTGGTCCCCCTAGGAGTGTGGGATCACCGAACCCTGGGCTTTAGTCCGAAGTGGCCCCAGTGACCATTTAATTCAAATCTCTCAAATACAGAGAAGTGCAAGGAGGCCCAGGGTCATACACGGTCAACAGAATATCTCTCCGATCTAGAGAAATGGCCAGAAACCTACGGCCATTCGAAGCCACAGAACGGCCTCGAGTTCACACACAGGCATAACTGTGTACCCACAACCCTGAAGGTCTAAAGTCGGCCCCAGGAGGCCAGTCCGTGAGCAAAGACTGGGGCTTGCCAAGAGGATAAGATTCCGTAGGAGATTACAGGAGATCAAGGTCCAGGATTATCCAAATCCTAAACTCCCAGCCAAGACAAAAATGAAAACCTCGGCCCTAGTGCGCGATTTCGACTGCCCCAGAACCCGGAGATTCCAAATGCGATGGGGTAGAAGGCTGCAGAAAAGTAAACTGGGTGCAGGGCCTGGCGGCCTGAAAGGCCAAGGAGCCCACGCTGCCCTTGGTCCCTGTCTCGGATGAGGCTGGTGCTCTGCACGAGCAATCAGAGCAAAGCCATCTGGAGAGTCGCTTTATTCTTTCACCACCACCCCCCAATTCCTGTCACCACGGAGAAAGAAGACCAGTATTCTTCCCCTGCCCACTTAGTAAGACAGCTCTAACCACCATGGTAGCCAGAACGAAAACGAATTGCATCTCAAGCTAAGGAATAGCGGTCACAACCACACGAATAACAGTGATAACTACATCATTACTAGACATAATCATCATCATAATAACCAAATTCTGGACTCCATCAAATATACCGATGAAAATGAAGTATCTGCCTCGAAATTCCCCACTATTAATGGACTAATAACTAATGCTACATAACCGATAACAAAAACAATCATTGTACCCACCAGTGAAAGGCTGAGAGAGTATGCTATGCTTAAATCAAGAAATGACAGCAGACCAACCTCTTGTCCTGGGGGTGTATCTATCCGACCTCCATCAAAACAGATAAAAACAAGATGATGCAGCCGGGATGATTTTGACCAAGAGAGCTACCGCCGCCGCCACGCGCTGGAAGGGACCCTTCGGGCTGCCGCAGTTTCTACAGCCTCCCATTATCCTTCATTATTTTTGGTCAGAATCAGTGTAAATGAAAGAGATGGGGCGGGGGCAGAAGGGAGTCAGAGAAGCCAGGTCCAACGCTAATTTAATTCCAAGTCAGAGAATGTTTAATGAGGTCCACAAAGCCATTAAGACTTATTCCAGGCGAGCTGGGCCGGTTCCCGAACCACCGCCATCCATACCATCGAACGCTAGCGGTCTCTACCCACCGAGATCCTCGGTTTCAGCTGGGGCCCCTGGCTGTTCTGTGAGAGCCTGGGTTGTGGTACAGGGCGCGATCGGGGCCACAGTGAGGGAAGAAAGATGGGTAAGGGGAGGGAGGGATAAGAAAGCCTGCACAGAGATCATAACAAAAGAAATGGAGAAGATGAGGCTAGTAAAGAACGGGAGAGATCGTCGGAGGGAGCCAGAGAGAGATCAGCCTGCCCATGAGCGGGGAGAGGGAGAGATTAGTGGGGAGAAAGCTTTCAAGCGAGAGAGGGAGATCAGACCGGAGAGGAGCCGGGCAAGCTCTCCGGGAAGGAGGGACGTCTGCCGGGAGAGAGCAGCGAGGAGAGGAAGAGAGCAGAGGGGCAGGGAAAGAACAGGCCCGAGAGGGAGAGATAAATGAGGAAAGGGAGAGAGAGAGAGAGAGGCCAGAGGGGGAAAGAGAGGGAGGCCAGCGTGGGGAGAGAAAGGGAGACAGAGAAAAAGAAGCTAACGGTCCAGGAAGACCCCAGCTTGGTTGGGGGCGGCGGGTGGGCGTTCCGCCGGCTTCCGCGGCTTCCCCGACACAAACAACCCCACGCACCCTTCGGCCTCAGAAAGCCCTAGCCCGGAAAGGCGGCCGCGGCGGCCAGGGCAGCAGGAGGGCGAGCCGGCGGGAGGGGCGGCCATCAGCTCAAGCCCCATTTGCTCCGGAGCTCAAGGCAGGAAGGGACGAAGGATATGAGGCTTGACAGAACCAGGCCGAGGTCTGCCGGGGAGGCAAGCCGGCATCTGGGGCGGGCTGGCCCACTCGGAACAGCCGCTTTCTCTCCCGGTGCTTTGGAGCCACCGGCTACCCTGGGGTGGCCGGACGGGTGGGGGGCTGGGGAGGCGAGGGTGGCGGCAGAGGTGGTCCTGGCTTCCCAAGCCTGAAGATGAGGCAGGATCCCCGGGCCCAGTCTCACTGGGATTCCCCACCCTTCGGCTGCTGGATCAGTCCAGAGCCCCCCACCCCCAAGCCTGCACGAAAAGAAACCAGGGAAATTCCTTTGCTCTCACCCCACCCAGCCTGACCCCAGCCAGCTGGCTCGCTAACCCGGGCAGACCCACAGACAGGCGAACGGGGGGTAATGGGGTGGAGGGAGAGGGTCCGCGGGGAAGGCCCGGTAATTACCTTGTTTGTTGAAGTCGGTGCATTTAGCACCTCTCCTCCTCTTAGCAGGGAGATCGCCGCCGAGGAGGGGGTGCGGGCATGGCCCGTTGTTTATTTACGTGTGGATTTGCTATATCTGGCGAGCAGTAAACCCAGCCAGCAAAGCTACACCCACGAATCTCACCACAACAACGTCCCCACCCCCTCCCCTTCTCTCTCTCTCTCTCTCTCTCTCTCTCTCTCTCTCTCTCTCTCTCTCTCTCTCCCCCTCCCCCTCCAAACTCCAGCTATTTCTAGTCTTCTGAGGAGCACCAGAACAGGAGACTAGAACCCCCTTCCCATATACTGGGTCTTCAGTAAGTTCTCTCAGTTGTCCTCATGCTCCACAAGAAGGGGAGGGGGCGGAGGGAGGTCAGAGCACAGATAAGGTGGGGCATTACAGGGCGGATGACCCCAGTTTCCAAAAAAGTGGGTGCCCCGGTAGGTTGCGGATCTGGAAATGCAGTGTGAGTGGAGGTGGCTCCCTCCTCTCCCTCTTTGCCTCCAGACAGCGATGTGAGTTGGAGAAAGCCCGAAGCCGACCCGACTGAGGCTGAGTAGTGACGTGGGGTTGCCTCAGTTCCTCTGTAGCTCTGTGATCACCAGTCCAGCCAAGAGTGATCCCGCTTCTCTCTCTCTCTCTCTCTCTCTCTCTCTCTCTCTCTCTCTCTCTCTCTCTCTCTCTCTCTCTCTGTTTCTTGCCTCCCTCTCCCTTTCTCTCTCCCCTATCATCTCTCTTTCTATCTGATTCCTCTCGAAAGCAAACCACAGACTCTCCACCAAAAAGCCCAGCCCCCAACTCCTTCCCTGCACCCACTTCAATCCCTCCTCTCCAACTCGGAGAGCTGGGGGTTAAATCCAGAAAGCTTTACAAACCCCACTTGCGTCTGCCTGGAAATCATCGAGGACACTAAGATCACATGCAGAATAGAATCTTTTACCGGCATCACTCACTCATACACACACACACACACACACACACACACACACACAATCTCAGCCTTCCAAATATTTTCAATTGTGACCCCGGCAAGCTAGCTCTGACCCCGGGGGCAGCCAGGATAAAAGGGATGCCCAAAGCTGGGTCGAAATGACATCTCTCGGCTCCATCGTCTCCCTCCTACCCACCCCCGCCCCTATTGCAGAGAAAAGTGTAGAAGCCTGGGATCCTTAGAGAGATCAAAGGGGCAAAAATAGATCTGCCCAGCCCTCCCTTCCCCGCAACCCTGGCCGCAGGGACGCCCTGAGGACTTCACTCAGAGATCCAGTGTATACAAAACTCAGCGCCCAGTTATATTAAAATAATCAAACCGTCATCGTAGGCTGGAGTTTGTTTTCATCTCGGGTTCTCTCCTCTCCCTGCCCCCCTTTCTCTTCTAAAATGTATTATTTTGAGGCTAAAGTTGAATAGGTCAAGAGAAGGGTAAACAGACGGTCTGTCGCATTCTCCCGTCTGAAGAGAAACAGATTGAAGGACGTATTTTTGATAAGACTTGGAATAAATGTCAGAGGCCTCGCCCTCTAGCCCTGGATTCTTGTCTTTCTTCTCTTCCCCGGGCTGCTTTGCTTGGGCCGGAGGGCAGCGCCCGGACCTGGCTCGGGAAGCCCCAGCTGCCGGGGTTTCCTAGCCTGCCCTGGAAGTCTGGGAAGAACGCGTTGGACAACCGCGCAGATCTGGAGATTGGGGGGTGTAGGGGCGCAACGTACAGCGGCACCACAGCCCCCGGGACTACCCGGCCCCCTTCCCATTCAAAGGCCGCGGAGGCGATCGTCTTAGAGCCTTAGAACGGGTCTTCTTCGAAAAATGAAGGACAAACATTATTATTAGTAGTAGCAGAACTGGGAGAGCTTCAGTCCCCAGGTCACCGAGGCGGGGATGAAAATTCACCGAAGCTTTGGCTGAGGATCCCGGCCGATTTGGGGTGGCTCTGATAATTGTTCAGCAGACCTTTAGGAAAGGGGCAAAGTCAAGTCGCTTGCTTTTAACGACCCCCCCCCCCCCAATTCTTCCAGGTTCCAAGAGGCCAGACCAAGGCCCGTATATTACGATGCCATGTGGAAAAGCAAAAATAAAAATGAAAACAAAGACGTGTGTGTGTGTGTGTGTGTGTGTTCATTTTTGGAGGGAAAAAAATAAAGAAAAAGGCCCCAATCTTTCTACACACTTGGGGGACCGGAGATTGAGGGACTCGAAATATTCTGAGAATCACTCTTCAGAGAAATAAAAAAAATTGGGAGTCTTTGTTATTCCTTCGCTGGAGGGAGAATAAACCCTTGTATTCTAGAGAAATCGAGAACCCTGGGCAGAGGGATGGGGAAATGTACAAATAAAATTCACACACGCAATTCAAGTCGCAAAATTGAAAACAAAACAAAACAACTTTGAAAAATTCTTTCGCTCAGCCCACATCTCAGAACACAAACATAAGGAAAGTGATTATAATTTGGAAGAGGAAAAAAAGACATATGGAATGATAATGCAGAAAGGCAGAAGGTGAGGTGGGGAGCATCGATTCTGTAATCTCGAGCCTCGGGTGCAGGCTATTGGGAATGAAAAGTTGCTTGTGATTAGAGACTTCCAGGGAAAGGACAACACTCACCTCAGCAACTCCCAACTCTCCTCCTTCCCAAGGCCTTCAGGAGAAGTGGGGGATGTCAGCCAGCTCCAAATATTTCCTTCAGTCAGGGAAGAGATTGGGAAAAAAAAATCAAAAGGGCCCTTTTGAACAGGGGTCTTTCAAGGCAAACAGCCTCCCAGCTAGAAGTCGATTTGTGGTCTCGGACAAATTAAATATTACTGTTTATTACCAGCCATACCCCAATAAAATAAAGAGAGAACAAGGCTATACCTACTATCTCACCAGCCCCTGCACCTATAGGACTCAGAGACGTCACCAGTCACGCAACTAGTCCCGCTGTCATGGTTGACTGGCTCTGCAATGGAAGGTCAATTTCTTATTTGTCTTCTCCTATCTGGCAGGGCTGGGGGCTCCCCTCTTGCAAGCCAAGCCAGAAAGAGCGAAAAATGTTTCAAAAATAAATTTCAAGAAATATATATATATATGTATATATACATATATATATATATATGCATATAGAGCTCTGCCAAGATGGGGTGGCAAACACTCCCGCCAAGCAGAAACTGGGTATGTGTCCTGAAAGGGAAGGAGAGAGGGAGAGAGGGAGAGAGGGGAGGTGCCTTGGGTGGGGGTGAGGGAGGGGGTCCGCAGCACAACTCAGCTCCTTACTCTAGAGAATATCAAGCCGGTGGTGTGGGAAGGAGTTTCTGGTAGCCCAATGGTAGGGTAAGGGAGATTTTATTTTTGGGAGTTATTATTACAAGCAGGAAAACTTGTCAAATGAATGTTGAGACACCTCTCTCCAGCTATATATAGTAAATGATAACTTGAGAGCTGGCAAGGATCTCAGTCTGCCTAAAAACAGAGAGAGAGAGAGAGAGAGAGAGAGAGAGAGAGAGAGAGAGAGAGAGAGAGAGAGGAGAGACAGAGACAGAGAGACAAGGAGAGACGGAGGAGACAGGAGAGAGAGAGAGAGAGGAGAGATGCAGAGAGAAAGAAAGCAAGGAGTCCATCGGAGGAAGGAGAGAAGGTGAGAAAGAAAGAGAAAGACACAGACAGACGAGAGAGAGAGAGAGAAAGAGAGAGGAAAAGAGGCAGAGGAGACAGAGACAGAAAGGGAGACGAAGAATAAAGTAACCCAGATTAATTCTTGCCAAGACAAACTGAACCTCAGACTTTTCCTTTACTTATCTCTCCACCTCAAAAAGGGACTGAAAAATGCAGGAACCTAGAGTTTGGGGGAGGGTGGGAGGTAGGAAGGGGGGTGTCTGGCACCGATGACAATTTCCAGCGGGGTGCGCCTACAGTAGTGTCTGAGTGCGCCGTGGGGTTTATGATCGCGGCTGTTGTTACAAGTATTAACCATACCCATAATACTTTCTCTTTTTCACTCACTCTTAGCTCGGTGACTGTAAAGGCCTTTTCTTCCACGCAAGCAGAGGAGGAGAGATAGGAAGCTGATGGAAGAGGGGGATCCCCCGCCCAGCCTGGCCAAGGGAGGAGAACCGCGGGGAGAGATCAGATGGGGGACCTCCAGGAAGGGTGAGTTCTTTGGGATGGAGGGCGTGGGAGCCTGTCGAGACTTTGACTTCTGACAAATAGATATGCTCAGATGTAGGGACTCTTTTTTATCTCCCCCCTGCCCCATTGCAGTTTCCCTTCCCCTCCCAAAGAAGCAGCTACAGAAGAGGCAAAGTGCCGGCACAGTCTCTAACCCAGACGGTCCTGTCCGACTGGGTAGGAGCTAAGCCTGAGCCTGTTCCCCAGCTTCCCTGTCCACCGGCCGGGGTCTGGACTCTGGACAAGAGTTCATTCGGATTGCTGTTGTGGTCCTTCGTAATCGGAGGTACATAAAGCAGATTAATCTGCTCCAGCCTCAAATTCCGATGGATCCAAGGGGGAGAGCTCAGGAGACAGGCTCCATTTAGGCTTTCTCCCGACCCCCAGGACAGAGCAAGCTGGAATAGCATAGCCGCCGTTGTGCGCCCCCTTTCCTCACCTTCCCAAGTGGATTTTGACTTTTTTCCACGCTGTCCCCCAGTCAACAATCTTTCCCCCCACTTTTCCCATCAGGAGTCTCAACCCCGGCCCATTGTCTGTGAAGAAGATGGAAAGTCCTACCTGCATTCTAAGACAGATCAGTTCATTGGGTAGGGCCGGCCCCTGGATTTGTCCAAGGGAGCACTGGTTCTGATTGGTGGGGAAGCTTCATTTCTACCTTTGGGAAGTCGGGGTAGTCAGGAAATGGGACTGGAAGCCAACATCTTCAACACAGAGAGAGCCAAGAAAGGCTAATCCATTCCGCTGGGAGGCTTTTGCTTTCTCCTCCAATCGCTCCTGGCCCAGCCACCGGACAGGAAACCTCGGGCCGGAGTAGCCGGTAGTCTTCTCTGGAGATCCCCCTAACAAAGCTTCCCCAATCCTCGGAGCCGCATCTTAAAAGGAGCCCAAAGGCTCCGGAGGGCGGCATGGTGTCACAAGCCCCTTCCCCTCCCCCTCCCCACCTCAGCTTTTTTTTTTCAAAGAGATTTTGAAATGGGCAGACTATGACCTTCCCCAAACATGGGTCATCGTTCCGACCCAAGGAAACTCAGGGTCTCCCGCTACCCCCCCCCCATTCCCCGTCCCCGCCCCGAGTGAAGGACCCACGGAGACACTTTTCCTTGGCAGTCCCAGAAAATTTGGGACTCGAGTCTCTCTCTCTGCTTTGGAAAACTGAGGTCGAAGATGGGAACTGAATCGAAAAGTTCAGAGAAAGTGTGGCAGGCACTTCCGGAAAAGGCCCGCCCCAAGACTCCTTATTCTTTTCCAAGAAAGTCTTTCAACGAGTCTCTCGTTTCCTCCACTCGGATTCCCATTTCTCTTTGTTTTTCTCTATAGCTGGCTATGATTGTTTCTCTCCATTTTTTTTTCTTTTTCTTCTCTCTTTTCCTTCCTCTCCCTTTTTCTCTTTCTTTTTAACTTATCTTCCTACTCTCTTCCTTTCTTCCTCTCTCTCTTTTGCCTTATTTTTTCCTCTATCTCTTCCTTCCTTTTCCCATCTAAACCTTTCTCTGTCTTTTAATCTTTTCTTCATTCTTATGTCGTTTTCTCCTTCCTTCCTTTCTATCTTCTCTCCAGACCGCTCCTTTACTTACTTTGCCATTTTTGTGCGCTTTCTCTTCATATTTTTCTTTTCCTTTTTCCGTCTTCCTCTTTCTCCATCTCCCAAAGACTGGGATTTCTTTTTTTACGGTGAAGAACTGTCTCCTCTCTCCCGAGCACCCCTCGAACACGATTTTTAAAAATAAACTGGCTTGTTGCTGAGCCAATGCAACATTAAGCTTCCACCAATTCACTTTTCTGTCCGGCGCTCGGGCGGGGTTGGTTGTATTTGTTGTGGAACCCAGGGAGCCAGCTTCTCCTTCCATGTCCATTTTTTTCCCTAGTCCCATTCCTAGCGACAACAGACTCTTAGGCACTTCTGGAGACTTCGGAATTCGCGGAACCTGAATGTGCTTATTCGTGATCAGATTATAGATAGACCTTGATATAACTGATGAAGAGGAGGAGGAGGAGGAGGGAAAGGATAGTCATTAATTAAAAGATAGTTTCTTTAAATGTTTGATGGCGCCTTTTCTGGACTGTGAAAGGAAATTAAAACTTCGCTTCTAATTTGAAGGAGTAAATGTCCTAAGGCAATGGAGAGAAAACCCGAGATGGGCTGGAAGGGGAGAGAAAGGGGCAGACAGGAGCGATGTCTGAGTGACAAGGACCAAACTAACCAGGTGGCCTGAACACCACCCCCACGGAAGGAAGGTGATGGTGGAGGTGCTTGGGTCAGAGGATGTTCTAAGCGCGAGGGCCCTGAATGGTGAGCCCGCCGAGCTGCAGGCATAGTCCACTAATAACCATTCCGGGAAGCCCCAGAGGTGCACAAACCGCAGCGGCAAAGCCCTGAGATCTAACCCCCCCCCCCCCGGGACTCTGCCTAGACCCCAAAATGACTAGAGAGGGCAGAGAAATGATTGGGAGACCAGGGATCCCAATAGAACAGAGCCCAGAGAGGCTGCGACCAGGTCCAAAGTTTCTTTCTGCTACCACAGATTCCCAGCAACTCTGGGAGAGATGTAACATCAAGAGACCTGAAATGAAAAGACCTCAGGGCTCAGAAAAAGCTCTTTTTCCCTTAGCTCATGAGCAACTCGGCCTGTTCCCCTCGCTATTGTCTTATTTTCTCTGATCCAGCTGAAAACGGCTTGGAAAACGACGAGGAAGCAGGGCTTCGTGGGAAGGTCCCTAGACCTCGAATCCAGAACATTCGAGGTTCACGGATTTGCTTTGCGATCTGTACCAAATCCTTTTACCTTCTCCGAGCCTCGGTTTCTCTTTTTGTAAATGAAAGACTTTAGACTAGATGAGGCAACTTTTTCCTAGCGCTATGGCCCACACCCTAAGGAGGCAAAAGCACACACACTCTAGGGTTCACACAGGGATCAGTGGTCATTGCGAGCTATTTACGATCCATATTTCCCTACCTATGTCGCCTTATTTAGGGACCCAGACAGGGTCCGACGGCCTAGCCAAGGACGAAGGTCAGAATTCGCATCATACGCTAAACCCGGTCTTTTCATAAGATCTACCCTCTACCCATCTTTCCCTCCCCCAGTTCTCACAAAGTGAAAGGAGGAGAGGAGACGTAGGGAACAACCCATCCTCTACCCAGCCCTTCCAGCTTGACCTGGGTGTTTTGGCCAAAGAAAGAATCTGGCTAAGCCGCGGCAGTTTTGGCGGTTCCAGAGCCTCAGCGGGTTCCCCATAGGACCCATAGCACCCAGGAGTTTCCAAAACTCACCAGTGAAGGGGACTCATGGGAAGAATATTAAATTTGGAATTAGGGACACCCGGGTTCGGATCCCCAGCTCCCTACACAACCTCTAGTAATTCTTTTTCTCCGCCATGAGCCTCGGTTTCCCCTTCTGTGAAACGAAGGGCTGGATCTAACCTGACGTTCTTAGTCTTCTTTGTATCCTGAATCTCTCCAGTGGTCCACGGACCCTTCTCAGGATCATTTTTTTTAAAAAAAAACTAATCGAAACAAATGACCAACTTCATTGCAAGTGAGTGAAACTGAAGAAGTAACTCCCCCCATTCAAGTTCACGGACCCTTTGAAATTCGTCCCCAGGACTAAGACAATCTCCGAGCTTCCTTCCCACTGTAATTCTAGTCTATGATATGAGGCCAGTCGTTTCCTTTATCTCCTCGGGCCTGAGTTACTTCATAGTTAAAAGGCATGTGTTGGACTAGTTGACCTCTGAGGTCCATTCAGAACCTCGGCTCCTCTAAATACTCTGGGAGTCCTAATCTGGAGCTGCCCAGACTGAGCGTCAGCCTGTCGGTGCGTTGGCCAGAACTCTATCTCTGGGCATCAGTCCTTCCGTGGGGAGAACAGGAGGGGAGAGAGATAAAGGAGCGGCAGGCCCCATCTAGAAGAGAAAGGGAGGGCTGAATGTGAAAGCGATCCATCAGCAAAGCACTGCCATTGCCCTTGAAGGGGGACCGGGGAGGGCCAGGGGGAACCCGGCGCCCCCATCCTGAGAGAGTTGGGCGAGACCTCTCCTTTTGCCTCCTTCTCTTCCAGGGGCTCGGGTTCTCACTCCAGCCTCAGACCTAACTAGCAGCTATTGGTGACTCCCTACAGTGGTCAGACCAAGAGAAACAGTCGCAAGGTCACTTAAGGGGCGCAGCAGCCCGTTTCGGATTCTGTATTTGGAACACGGGGGACACTCGGACGATCCTTGGGGAGGCGATGAGAGGTGAACGAACTCATCCTTCTCTCTGGATCACAGCTCTCTTGTCACCCACTCCGAAACCCCTAAAACTGCCGAATTCCTACTATTCCAGGATCGAACACGTAAGAGCAGCAAATTGGAACCCCTGGGGCCACCCGGACCAATCGCCTCATTTTGCAGTTGAGGAAATCGAGGTGCAGGAAAGATTTGAACAAAGGTGTCACACAATGAATAAGAGACAAAGCAGCATTCGAATTCAGGTTCCCGGACTCCAAATCTAGACTTCTTAAGGTCACCCTCTGCCATCGTAGCTTTATTTCAGTTATAAGAATACAAAGACTTTACGGTGGTAATAATTTTAAATATAGCCAGCTCTTTATTATTTACACCCACGAAGGCACAGAAACCAGAGAATCTACTAAAGTTGGTTAGTCTCCAAGTCAGTTAATTTTAAATAAATGAAGAGAGTGTGGACATGAGAACTGAGGCGAGCCCGGGTTCCAGTTCCGTCTCTGATTCATGCTTAGCTATGCGACCAGGAGCAAACCATTTGGACTTTTGATGTCTCGAAGCAAGTCTCAAAGACGCAAGATTGCTTCTGTGGGTGAAGGGAGTCTCCTCGACTCACGTGTTCGGATCCAGTGAAATAATATAGCCTATTAATACTATGTTATTAGAAAAGAATACTAGAATAGTCACTTTTTTTCCAGAATCTGATCTCTATCAACTCCAGAGGGGGGAAATATAGTAAGAAGACTAAAATATAACTAATAACGTTCCTGATGAAGACACTGCCATTGTCTCAGACTTGAAACTAGAAAAAATGCTCCTTAAACAACTTAGGTCTGAACTAATAAAAATAAGGCATTGTATTTGCCCAGTCTGCACTTCCACATACATCATCTCATTTTGTCGTGCCACTGGGGTCAGAATTATTATTCTCATTACACACATGATGAAACCGGGGTTCCCAAACTAAAGTCAAATTAACTCAAACCAATCCAAAGTCCGACAGATATTGAATGTCCTGCTATAGAAGGCACCATTATTATGGAAAATAGTGTTACTGTGGTAGGCAAAATTGTTACTGCATGCCTTCACAGTTTGAGGCTCCCTAGGCAAATGACTGAGAATATTTTTATCATGTTGGTCGACTGTTATTGCTTCCTTAGAGGTCAAGAAGTTCCTTGGACTGAATTGTGTCTTTCAGGCATAGAGTAGCCCCCAAAGACTCAGAAAGGAGTTATTTAGAATTCTTTGCAGGTTAGTAAGAAAGATGCAATTAGTAACAAAGATTGCAACAATAGCAATCAAAACAGTGATAATAGGAGAGTATGATGACAGTCTTGCTATCAATAATAAATAATCATTTCCATCTTGTAGCACATTGTAATTTGCAAAGTCCTTTCTTGGATTTCATTCACATGAAATCTTCACACCAGTAGAAATGATTGCTCCCATATTACAGATGATGATAATATTAAAAAAATAATCATGGTAACAGCTTACATTTCTGCTTTACAGCCCGAAAAGTCTTTTCCTACCCCCCCCCCACCACAACCATTTGAAATAGGGTGGACAAATATCATGAGCCCTCTTTTACCTTTCAAGTCAAGGAAGTCAAGGTGATAAAATGATTTGTCCACGGATCCTTATAGAGTTGAGATCACTGTCACATTTCCACTGTTCCTTTCCACCTTTCTCAGAATCGATAACAAAGACACTAGTACCCAGGGTACAAGAACCCCACTGCAAACTTGCAGCAGCCTGTTCATTCCCTAACATCAACCAGTCTCAGTTTTCCATTTTCCCTCCCCCACTTTAGTCGCAGTTTCAGAGAACCCTGAGGCTGGAATCAATCCCTCACAGCACCCACAAAACTTTTGGCTCTTAGTAGGTCTGTCTTTGTCTGGCACTATCATAGTTCTGGAATCCCAGTTCCAAGATCCTTCTCCTAAATGAAGAAAGTAAATATGGACCGCAATCTGTGAATTCCCCAGGCAGAAATAGAGAGAGGTGAAGGAAAGGAGGCAGTATTATTGTGGAAAGTGTTATTTTTATGATAATATTATGGAAGAAGAATGAAACCATAAGGGCATTACTATGAAAGTCTGATGATGGAAGCACAAGAAATTATTGTACTGTTATGGAAGACATTATTGTATTATTATGGAAGTGAGCTTTATTTTGATAGCTAGCCGTAAGCAGACAGTGTAAGCCAGAGGATAAAGCAGTACAACTATAATCAGGAAGAGTTGTTTAAATACTGCTTCTGGTTCTTAAATACTGACTGTGTGACCTGGACCAGGAGCTCTCTGAGCCTCAGGTCCCTTTTCCATTAAATGGGATTAATAAAGCTGCAGTTTCTGTTTCCCGAGTTTGTTATGAGACTGGGATCTTTTCTGAATCCCCAAGCTGCTACCTTCTGCTAAATTACCTTGAATATACTTGCTTAAAGACTTGGTGGTGCTCTCCACTAGAACGTAACCTCCTTGGGGACAGGGCCTGTCTCCCTTTTGTCTTTGTATACACAACAACCGACAGAGTACCTGGATGTAAGTGTCTAATAAATGCTTGCTGATTAATTAATGTGTGTTAAAACTATCCAGTGATTTCAAATCACTATGGAAATGTTAGTTGTCATTATTGCCAAGACAATTATCATTATTAATATTATTATTGTTATTGTTATTATGATATGGAGGACAGGGACTGTTTCATGCTTGCACCTTGCAGGTGCTTAGGTACTTGCTGAGTCAATAAATCAATCATTGAACTGGAGAGCCCTATTATGAAAGACAATATTTACTATGAATGGGAAAGAAATTAGGGAAAGCAAAATTATTTAGGAAATACAATATTACTATAGAAAAGAGTATTAATTTGGGGAACCTACACCCATGGAAGATAGCAATTCTATAAATAGCATTGCCAGGGAAAACAGCATGTATGTGGAAGAGATTATTGTTACAATGGCAGGAGAAAAACCTACCCATTTTGGGTGGCAGTGATCTTTAGGAAGAGATTCTGAGCAGTATTCCTTGGCTATATAATTTCTTTCCTTCTGAGAAAGACAGGAAAAAATAGTGTTGTGTAAAAATAACCTCCAATTTGATGTCAGAATTTTAGCTTTTCAAAAAATATTCTCTTAGATAAATACAATTCTTGCTTTGGATCTCAGTTTCCTTGTTAGCCAAGTATCCATACCTCACCTTACTTAACAGACTAGGTGGTGAATTATAAATGAAATAACATATCGAGCCAATGGAAATATAGAGTAAGTGTTCCAGGGAACTTCCGGGGTGAAGGCAAGGACAAGGTAGGACAGGACTGATTTTTCCCCATTTCTAGTTTGCCTTTAATACCCTGTTGATTTAGAATTTAAACCAATGACTCTTAAACCAACCTCCTAAAGAAAGAAGACCTAGGGCGATCCAGGAACCAATCTCTCTTTTCTTTAAATTTTTAGTTTACACACAGGCCTGAGAGTCCAAGGTAGCCAGGGAACAATGATTAGTGATCTGCCATAGGCTAAACCTCAAAGTTTAATGTGGGGCTCTCATTAAACCAACTATGTGTCTTTGGGCAAATCACTTCCTTTCTCTGCAACTCAATTTCCTATGTTTTTAAGGAAGGGAGGGAGAGAGGGAGAGAGGGAGAGAGGGAGAGAGGGAGAGAGGGAGAGAGGGAGAGAGGGAGAGAGAGAGAGAGAGAGAGAGAGAGAGAGAGAGAGAGAGAGAGAGATCTCCCCTCTGTTGTCCCCCAGCTGTCTTCTCAGTTAATCAGATCCTACTATTAAACACCATTAATCACCTGTTGTGTACCAAACTAAACAAATGTGCTAAGCACTGGAAATACAAAGAAAACAAAACCCCCCAAACCTATCCCCAAAGAGTTCTCAGGCACTGACCTCACTATCATCTTGGAAAATGACAACAGAGACTCAGCAGCGCTTCCAGTTCCTCAGTACAATCCAAAAGACATGTTATTAAGTTTCTACAATATGCCTGGCTCTGTACTTGGTACTGGCCATCCAATAACATCAGAAGTGTTCCTGCCTTCAAGACAACTTCTCTAGCTCAGAATCTGAAAGCAAAACTCTGGGTCAACAGGGGTCACGGTC